>NW_012291578.1:0-6136 GCF_000151885.1 Dipodomys ordii | reverse complement strand
GCTTTTTTTGTTGGAAGATTTTTGATTGCTTCCTGTATCTCATTATAAGATATTGGTTTATTTAATTGATTTACTTCTTCTTTGCTCAGTTTGGGCATCTTGTATTTCTCTAAAAATGCATCCATTTCTGCCAGGTTTTCTTCCTTTAGAGAGTATAACTTTTGAAAGTAGTCCGTTAAGATTGTTTGGATATCTTGGGTACGTGTTGTGATTTTTCCCATGGCATCCCTAATCCTGTTAATATGGGTTTCCTCTCTTCTTTTTTAAATTGTTCTTGCCAATGGTCCATCAATTTTATTTATTTTTTCAAAGAATCAGCTCTTTGTTTCGTTAATTTTGGCTATGGTTTTCTGATTTTCTAATTGTTTAATCTCTACTCTTAATTTGGTTATCTGGCTCCGTCTAGTAACTTTAGGTTCCATTTTTTCATGTTTTTCTAGCTGTTTTAATTGCAACATGAGATTATTTACCTGGTCTGTCTCTATTTTCTTGATGTGAGCACTGAGGGCAATAAATTTGTCCCTCAGGACTGCTTTTGCTGTGTCCCACAAGTTTTTTTGCGAGGTGTTTTCAATTTCATTGAGTTGTAGGAAATTTTTTATTTCTTCGTTGATCTCTTCCATTACCCAGGCATTGCTAAGAAGTGTGCTGTTCAGTTTCCATGTATTAGAGAAATTTCTGCAGTATGCTTTGTTATTAAGAACTAGCTTGATTCCACTATGGTCAGATAGGATACAGGCGATTATGTCAATCCCTTTGTATTTGCTTAAGTTCCTTGCATGAACTATGATATGGTCTATTTTGGAGAAAGTTCCATGAGCTGCTGAGAAGAATGTGTACTGTTGTTTTAGGGTGAAATACTCAGTAGATGTCAGTTAATTCTTCTTGAAGTATGGCCTCACTTAATTCAGTAGCTTCTTTGCCAATCCTCTGGTTGGTAGATCTGTCCTTTGGTGAGAGTGGGGTATTAAAGTCTCCTAGTATTATCGTATTGGGATCTATTTTATTCTTTAAGTTTGAGAGTATTTGCTTAACATATCTGGGTGTACCAATGTTTGGGGACTATAAGTTGATGATGGTAATATCCTCCTCTTGGATTGTTCCCTGTATTAATATGTAGTGTCCATTCTTGTCTTTCTGTATTGATTTTAATGAAAAGTTTATTTTGTCAGATAACAGGATAGCTACATCTGCTTTCTTACTGGGGGCATTTGATTGGTAGATCCTTTTCCAACCCTTTACTCTGAGTTTGTTTGTATGTTTGGCTGAGAGGTGGATCTCCTGAAGGCAACAGATGGATGGGTCAGGTTTTCTGATCTAATCTGCAGTTCTTTTTCTTTTGATTGGCGAATTAAGCCCATTAATATTAAGAGATAGTATAGAGAGATGCATTGTGGTCCCTGTCATTCCCTGTTTTCCTCAGTTTTTCTTCTTTCCTTACCCCCTGTGCTTGCTCAGTTAGACTTTGATTAATGCCTGTCTGGGTGCAGGTCCCAGTTCCTGGTTGCTTTCTTCAGGTTGTGTCCCCCACCTTAGTATTCTTTGTAATTCTGACTTCATGTTTACGTATTCATTTAGTTTTCTTTGCTATTAAAAATTTTCAGCTCTCCATCAAATGTGAATTCTAGCTTTGCCGGGTATATCAGTCTGGGTTGGCAGTTATTGGTTCTCAGGGCTGATATGGTACTTTCCCAGGCCTTTCTTGCATTCAGTGTTTGTATGGAGAGATCTGCTATGATTCTAATTTTTTCCCATTGTAGTATAGCTCCTTCTTCATTTTTGCTGCATGCAAGATTGTTTTTCATTTTCAGATCTATCATTTTTACTATAATGTGTCTAGAAGTGTGTCTCCTGGGATCTTGCTTGTTAGGTGTTTTATATGCTTCTGTTATGTAGGTAAGATGTTCTTTTTTGAGATGGGGAAAATTTTCACCGATTATCTTGTTGAATAGGTGTTGCATTCCCTTGCTTTGATATTCCTCATCTTCGCCCACTCCAATTATACGAGGGTTAAATTTCCTGGCACTATCTGCTTGCTCTTGAATTTCCCTTTGGCATAATTTGAGTGATTTTACATATCTGTCATTTTTTGGTCCAGTTGCTGTATTGTCTTCTGTATCTGACACTCTACATTCCATTTCATTCACTCTGTTAACTGTGGCTTCCATTGTGGTTTGCATGGAGGAAATGGACTCCTTTATGGATTCAATGTTGGTTCTCAAAGTACTGATCTCACCTCTTAATGAGGTATGTACTGCCTCTATTTTGGCATTTATCTCTCTTCTTAGTGAGGTATGTACTGCCTCTATTTTTGCATGTACCTCGTGTTTGAGATCCTACATCTCTTTTGATAGTTTACCCCTGTGTTCTTTCCATTTCTGGTCTATTTATCACTTTATTTCTTGAGTCATTGTCTCCAGAATGCCTTGGATGTAGCTTTTGTCTTCCATTCCTGCTTTGCTCCCACTGGGACTCTCCCCTGGGTGGCTGCTGGCTATTGGGGTTACCTTGTTATCGTGGGTGTTGTTAAACCTTGTAATTTTTCTCTGTGATTTTTCACATGGGGGTACAGTGATTATTGGAGACTAATCTGAAATTTTGTTTTGGTCAATACGTGTCTGTTTTCTTGGTTGCTGTTTGTCTGCTGGTAGAGAGTCTGTACTGTTGGGGGCCGACCTCCAGCTGCTGGTCTGACCTACATAGGATTCTCGGCTCTCTGTTGTAGATCACTGGAAGTTCCCACCTTTGGAAGGGTTGAGCAGCCTAGACTGCTCCTGTTTGCTCCTATGAGTGCTCTGGCAAGATCGGATGTGCTGGATGCACTTCTCCAGATGCTGGAGTCTGCTATGGGCTCCTGATGATGTGTTGTTGTTGTGATTTTGCCGGTTGTAAGCTTCAACTCTGTGCTTGGGCGCTGTCTTCAGCTCTTCAGCTCATGCTGGCACCCTAACCATTGAGCCAAGACCTTCTGGCCCTTTCTGCTTATGTGGTGCTGAGGAATCAGATACAGGGTCTTATGAACCTAAGACTAACACTCTACTACCACCTTACCAGCCTGAGCACCTGCCTACTATCAGGTGCTGGTGGCCTGTGTTGTCCAATTCCCAGCCTAGAATATATGGGTCGGGTTCTGGTGGGGTTTGGGATTCTCTTGTCCTGAGCCCCTGGGTCTTTTGTTGTCACAGGCATGCTTTCCAGGGGGTGCAGTTCTCTGCTTTTCTCCCCTCTACTGAGGTGTATGCTCAGCTTCTGACTTCAGTTGGGAGGAGTTAGTTGTGTTGCTCAGGCACCTGATCCCCAGGCCTGGTCCCCGCCCCCCACCTGGGGCATGCTGGTTGGGCCTGTGCTGCTGTGTATACCACCTAGGTTATGCAGCCTGGGGTACAGAGTTCAAATTTTTTCTACTGTTGGGTGTCTTGAGCCAGGGGTGCTATTCCTGGTTTGGGCATTTAAGCTCCCTTCTAGGGGTGCTTTTGCTCTAGCCTTGCCAGCTGGGTGTGCTCCATGGGCTGGTGGAGCTCTCGAACAGTTCCCAGTTTTAGTGGGTCCTGTGATCCAGGTGTTGGGGTAGGTAGTCTGGGTCAGGGTCTGGGGATTCCCACCAGCTCTGGTCTCCCTTGAGGGATACACTGCCCCCTGCGGGGTACTTACCCTGGAGCTAGTTGTTTCTGTTTGATGTAGGTCATCGGTTGCTGTTGCAATCAGAGTTCAGTTGGGGTGGTTGCAGGCTGGGCTGGGTGGTGGTGGCTCTGTGTGTTTCTCTTCTGTTTCTGCCTCAGTAGACGCTGTCAGGTCCTATCAGGTCCACACTGCAGGATGGGCCTCTGGCCTCTGCCAGAGGGGTGGAGGCGGGGCCTTCATACAGGTTCTGTGGGCTGGGGTTTGTCTTTGCTTGCACTCTCCAGATCAGCACCAGTTCCTTGAAGGTCTTCTGCTCTGGTGTTCTGTGGGTGTCCCATGTAGCTCTGGGGCTCCTGTCGTGGGGCTGAGTTCCAGGCTCGGGAGTTTCTCCATTCGTCACGATCAGCGGGTCTCTTTGTATTGTTTTTACATTAACTTATTATTTTTAAAATCTGGATGATTTCATTTTAAATTTATGGTTTTTAACTTTATTTTCTTTTAATTTGTTATTAGGCAATCACTTGTTCGTTTCCATTCTTGTTTCTCACATTACTGTCCATTTTTTTCTTCTTTCCTTTTGTTTAGGTTTAAAGTTGTTTTGTTCCATTTCTATGCTCAGTCATTTATTGCCATTTTATTTTCTGATTTTTTTTGGTAATACAGCAGTTGGTTTTAATTTATATTTACTTATGTATTTGGTTTGCTTTTCATTGTTATTATGGTAGTTTTTGTTTTCTCCTCTCATGTACTAGTGAGGATGACCCTCAAAATGGAGTTACTCACAAAGATGACCCCTAAATAAAATGGAACAAGTAGTCTTCTCCACAAATGTGCAAAGTGAAACTTTCAACACAAGGAATTACAAAGAGACAAACATGAATTCTTCAAAGGTTCATCCTTTAATAACTGGATCTCAAAATACTGAAGTCATCCAAGAATCTCAAAGTCCAATTATAAAAGTAACCAATCCCCCTCAAAATACTCAAACAAATCAAGTAAAAATGTCAATTCAAACTCCAGAAGACAACCTCAACACTTGGACAAGAAATTCAGCAAATAAAAGAAATGAAAGAAATTATGAAAATAAAAGAAGTTCTTGGGTGAACACCTCAATACATAAAACAAAAAGGTCAATGGAAAGCATCAACATGGATGACACCAAGCAGGAGTGAGAATAACAATAGTGAAAACAAAGTTGACAATTACTATTATTGCATTCAGACAGCACTAAAGAAAAGAAAGCAGTCTTGACCATAATAGCCAAAATCTCTGTGATATGATTGAGAGATCAAACTGGCAAACTTCTGGTATGGAACAGCGAATAGAGATTTGGACCAAATACAAAGAAAATTTATTTGATGAAATCACGGCAGAAAACTTCCCAAGTGTAAGAAGTGAGCATTCAAATTCATGAGGTATTTAAAATCCTAAATAGGCATGAACAGAGAAGAATCCATTCATGTCATATAATGCTAAAATGCTGAGAGCACAGAACTAAGAAAAGCATTTGCGAAGTCAAACACACTAGAATTATCGCAGGCCTCTTATAAGAAACAGAAGATGAGGCAAGTATGGATTGATGTGATACAAACTCTAAAATAAAATACTTTCCAGAAAATATCCACAGTATCTAGCAAAATTATTCTTTAAAATTAAATGAGAACTAGGTGTATGTGTTCACACTTACAATGCTATGTACTCAGGAATTTGAGATCTGAGAACTGAGGTTTGGAGTCATCAAACAAATTCATAGGATTGTTGTATACAATTAGAAAGCAAAAATCTAGAAGTGAAGGTGTGACTCAAGTAATACAGTCCCTGATGTGAGAAAAAAAAAGGGCAAGAAAAAAGATACTCCATGACAAGTATAAACTAAACAATTTCTAACCATTAACAAAACATTGCAAAAGATACATAGGAAGAATACGATACACAGAAAAGATATGCACAAGCATGGGTATGTGAGAAAGAATGAATACCACTAGGAAGATAGATAACAATACATAATTAGAAATGATTCAAGCATTTTTAATTAAGTAAACTACAAAAAATTCTAAAATACAGAAGGGAAAACTTAGTATGTATTTCTCTAAAATAACCCAGAGAAAAATGGTCTTATCTCTCAAAATAAAACCTGCAGATTAAATTAATGCATAAGAAACAAAATCCATTGGTTAGATGTCTTTCTGAAAATGTACCTCACTTCAAACACAAGCAAGGCTCAAAGTGACAGAATGGAAAATGATATTTCAAACAAGTAGAATCACAAAGCAAGTAGGAGCTTCTGTTCACATATCAGACAATACACAATTCAAGGCAAATAATTGGAAGATATACAGAAAGTCAATATACAGTAATCAATGAACAATATATAAAAAGCTGCATCAATTTTATATATATATATATATATATATATATGTATATGAACTGTTAGGTAGCAAATATTGTGGAAGAGATCATCCTGAACATAAAGATCCAAGTACAATAATAGTAGATTTCAACACAGGACACCAGA
>NW_012291577.1:0-4123 GCF_000151885.1 Dipodomys ordii | reverse complement strand
TGCAGAAGGAGAAGCAGGAGAAGAAGAAGAAGCAAAAGCATGAAGGAGAAGCAGAAGTAGGAGAAGGAGAAGGAGAAGGAAGGGCAGGAGAAGCAATAGGAGAAGCAGAAGGAGAAGCAGAAGCAGAATGAGAAGCAGAAAGAGAAGCAGTAGAAGCAGAAGAAGCAGGAAAGGAAGAAGCAGAAGAAAGAGAAGAAGAAGAAGAAGAAGAAGAAGAAGAAGAAGAAGAAGAAGAAGAAGAAGAAGAAGAAGAAGAAGAAGAAGAAGAAGAAGAAGAAGAAGAAGAAGAAGAAGAAGAAGAAGGAGAAGCAGTAGAAGCAGAAGAATCAGAAGCAGGAGTAGCAGAAGAAGCAGAAGCAGGAGTAGCAGAAGCAGAAGAAAAAGAATAAGCAAAAGAAGCAGAAGCAGAAGCAGTGGGAGAAGCATAAGAAGGAGAAGGAGAAGGAGCAGCAGAAGGAGAAGCAGAAGCAGAAAGAGAAGCAGAAACAGAAGGAGAACAAGAAGGAGAAGCAGGAGAATCAGAAGAAGCAGAAGTAGAAGCAGAAAGAAGAGAAGAAGGAGAAGCAGAAGTAGAATCAGAAGAAACAGAAGAAGAAGCATAAGAAACAGAAGCAAAAGAAACAGAAGAAGGAGAAGAGCAAAAGCAGAAGGAGAAGCAGAAATAGAAGCAGGAGAAGCAGAAGAAGCAGGAGAAGCAGAAGCAGAAGAAGTAGAAGCAGAATCTGAAGCAGAAGGAGAAACAGAAGAAGCACAATCTGAAGCAGAAGCAGAAGAAACAGAAATAGTAGAGTAAGCAGAAGCAGAAGCAGCAGGAGAAGGAGAAGAAGAAGACGGAGAAGGCGAGAGAGAAAGATTAGGAGTAGGAGAAGCAAAAGGATAAGGAGAAGCAGAAAGAGACGCAGAAGGAGAAGCAGCACGAGAAGTAGGAGAAGCAGGAGAAGCAGAAACAGGAGAAGCAGAAGAAACAGAAGACGCAGAAGCAGAATGAGAAGCAGAAGGAGAAATTGAAGCAGAAGCAGAAGAAGGAGAAGCAGAAGAAGGAGAAGCAGAAGAAACAGAAGAAGCAGAGGCAGTAGTAGAAGCAGAAGATGCAGAAGCAGAAGGAGAAGCACAAGGAAAAGCAGAAGAACGAGAAGGAGAAGGAGAAACAGAAGGAGAAGCAGAAAGAGAATCAGAAGAAGGAGAAGGAGACGGAAAAACAGCAGGAGAAGCAGAAAGAGCAGCAGAAGGAGAAGCATGAGATACAGAAACAGGAGAAGCAGAAGTAGAAGAATCAGGAGAAGGACAAGAAGCAGAAGCAGAAGAAGCAGAAACAGAAGGAGAAGCAGAAAGAGAAGGAGGGGAAGCAGAAGAAGCAGAAGCAGGAGAAGCAGAAGCATGAGAATCCGAAGAAGCAGAAGCAGAACCTGAAGCAGAAGGAGAAGCAGGAGAAGCAGAAGAAGCAGAATCTGGAGAAGCAGAATGACAACCTGAAGGAGAAGCAGAAGCAGAAAAAGAATCAAAAGCAGAAGGAGAAGCAGAAGAAACAGAAGACGTAGAAGCAGTAGCAGTTGTAGCTGAAGCAGAAGGAGAAGCCGAAGGAAAAGCAGAAGAACAAGAAGGAGAAGGAAAAACAGAAGGAGAAGCAGAAGGAGAAGCAGAAAGAGAAGCAGGTAAAGCAGAAGAAGAAGAAGCAGAAGGAGAATCAGAAGCAGAAGCAGAAGAAGGAGAAAGAGAAGCAGAAGCAGAAGAAGATGCAGAAGGATAAGCAGGAGAAGCAGAAGAAGCAGAAGCAGAAGGAGAAGCAGGAAAAGCAGAAGAAGCAGAAGCAAAAGAAGGAGAAGGAGAAGCAGCAGAAGAAGAAGGAGCATAAGGACAAGCACAAGCAGAAGGAGATGCAGAAGGAGAAGCAGGAGAAGCAGAACCTGAAGGAGAAGCAGAAGTAGGAGAAGGAGAAGGAGGAGAAGCAATAGCAGAAGGAGAAGCAGAAGCGGAATGAGAAGCAGAAAGAAAAGCAGGAGAAGCACAAGAAGCAGAAGCAGGAGAAGCCGAAAGAGAAGAAGCAGATGAAGCAGAAACAGAAGCAGAAGCAGAAGCAGAAGGAGAAGCAGAAGCAGCAGAACAAGTAGAACCATTCATGCAGGAGAAACAGAAGAAGCAGAAGCAGAAAGAGAAGCAAAAAGAGAAGCAGAAGGAGAAGTAGAAGAAGCAGCAGAAGGAGAAGCAGCAGAAGAAGCAGAAAAACAAGGAGGAGTAGCAGAAGCAGAAAGAGAAGTAGAAGCAGAAGAAGCAGAAGAAGCAGAAGCAGAAGAAGAAGCAGTAGAAGCATAAGAAGCAGAAGCAGGAGAAGCAGAAGCAGAAGAACAAGAAGAAGCATAAGAAGCAGAAGCAGAAGCAGAGGGAGAAACAGAAAAAGGAGAAGGAGCAGCAGAAGGTGAAGCAGAAGGAGATGGAGAAGCAGAAAGAGAAGCAGAAACAGAAGGAGAAGAAGAAGGATTAGTTGGAGAATCAGAAGAAGCAGAAGCAGAAAGAGAAGCAGAAGAAGGAGAAGGAGAAGCAGAAGCAGAGGAAAGGAAGGAGAAGCAGAAGAAGCAGAAGCGGGAGAAGCGGAAGCAGAAGCAGAAGCAGAAGCAGAAGCAGAAGAAGAAGAAGAAGAAGAAGAAGAAGAAGAAGAAGAAGAAGAAGATAAGATGACGAAGATGAAGAAGAAGATGAAGATGAAGAAGAAGATGATAAGAAGGAGCAGAAGCAGAAGCAGAAGCAGAAGCAGAAGAAGAAGAAGAAGAAGAAGAAGAAGAAGAAGAAGAAGAAGAAGAAGAAGAAGAAGAAGAAGAAGAAGAAGAAGAAGAAGAAGAAGAAGTAGAAGCAGAAGAAACAGAAGCACGAGTAGCAGAAGCAGAAGAAAAAGAATAAGCAAAAGAAGCAGAAGCAGAAGAAGTGGGAGAAGCAGAAGAAGGAGAAGGAGAAGGAGCAGCAGAAGGAGAAGCAGATGCAGAAAGAGAAGCAGAAACAGAAGGAGAACAAGAAGGAGAAGCAGGAGAATCAGAAGAAGCAGAAGTAGAAGCAGAAAGAAGAGAAGAAGGAGAAGCAGAAGTAGAATCCGAAGAAACAGAAGAAGAAGCAGAAGAAACAGAAGCAAAAGAAACGGAAGACGGAGAAGAGCAGAAGCAGAAGCAGAAGCATAAAGAGAATCAGGAGAAGCAGAAGAAGCCGAAGCAGAAGAAACAGGAGAAGCCAAAGAAGCAGAACCAGAATCTGAAGGAGAAAAAGAAGAAGCACAATCTGAAGCAGAAGCAGAAGAAACAGAAATAGTAGAATAAGCAGAAGCAGAAGCAGCAGGAAAAGCAGAAGAAGAAGACGGAGAAGGCGAGAGATAGGATTAGGAGTAGGAGAAGCAAAAGGATAAGCAGAAGCAGAAAGAGACGCAGAAGGAGAAGCAGCACGAGAAGTAGGAGAAGCAGGAGAAACAGAAGAAACAGAAGACGCAGAAGCAGAATGAGAAGCAGAAGGAGAAATTGAAGCAGAAGCAGAAGGAGAAGCAGAAGCAGAAGGAGAAGCAGAAGAAGGAGAAGCAGAAAGAAAAGCAGGACGAGAAACAGGAGAAGCAGAAGCAGGAGAAGCAGAAGCAGAAGAAACAGAAGAAGGAGAAGAAGCAGAAGCAGAAGGAGAAGCAGTAACAGAAGAAGAAGCAGAAAGAGAAGGAGGGGAAGCAGAAGAAGCATAAGCAGGAGAAGCAGAAGCATAAGAATCCGAACAAGCAGAAGCAGATCCTGAAGCATAAGGAGAAGCAGGAGAAGCAGAAGAAGCAGAATCTGGAGAAGCAGAAGGAGAAGCAAAAGCAGAAAGAGAAGCAAAAGCTGAAGGAGAAGCAGAAGGAGAAGCAGAAGAAACAGAAGAAACAGAAGCAGTAGCAGAAGAAGCTGAAGATGTAGAAGCAGAAAAAGAAGAACAAGAAATAGCAGAAGAACGAGAAGGAGAAAGAGAAACAGAAGGAGAAGCCGAATGAGAAGCAGAAAGAGAATCACGAAAAGCAGAAGAAGCAGAAGCAGACGGAGAAGTAGAAGATGGAGAAGAGAAGCAGAAACAGAAGAGATGCACAAGGAAAAGCACAAGCAGAACGAGATGCAGAAGGAGAAGCAGGAGA
>NW_012291576.1:0-7492 GCF_000151885.1 Dipodomys ordii | reverse complement strand
GCTGTGTCCCACTGTGTCCTGTGGTGTCCCGATTTGTCCCCCGCTATGTCCCCTGCTGAGTCCCCTCTGTGTCCCTGCTGTGTCCCGCTGTATCCCCCGCTGTGTCCCGCTGTGTCCCCCGCTGTGTCCTGCTGTGTCCCGCTGTGTCCTGCTGGGTCCCGCAGTGTCCCCGCTGTGTCCCCGCTGTGTCCCGCTGTGTCCCCCGCTGTGTCCCGCTGTGTCCCCGCAGGTTCACCGCTGTTTCACGCTGTGTCCCGCTGTGTTCCGTGGTGTCCCGCTTTGTCCCCCGCTGTGGCCCCCCTGAGCCACCTCTGTGTCCCCGCTGTGTCTCGCTGTGTCCTCGCTGTGTCCGCTTCTGTCTCCCGCTCTGTCCACCGCTGTGTCTCACGCTTTGTCCCCGCTGGGTCCCGCTGTGTCCCGCTCTGTTCCCCACTGTGTCCCCCGTTGAGTCCTCTATGTGTCGCCACTGTGTCCCGCTGTGTCCTTGCTGTGTCCCCTGCTATCTCCCGCTTTGTCCCACGCTGTGTCCCACTGTGTCCCGCTGTGTCCTCGCTGTGTCTCCAGCTGTGTCCTGTTGTGTTCCCGCTGTGTCCCAAGCTGTGTCCCGCTGTGTGTCCCGCTGTGTGCCCCGCTCTGTCCTGCTGGGTGCCGCTGTGTCCCCGCTGTGTCCCCGCTGTGTCCTCGCTGTGTCCCGCTGTGTCTACTGCTGTGTCCCCACTGTGTCCCGCTGTGTCTCGCTGTGTCCCGCTGTGTCCTTGCTGTTTCCCACACTGTGTTCTGCTGTGTCCTCGCTGTGTCCCCCGTTGTGTCCCGTTGTGTACCCAGCTGTGTACCCTGCTGTGTCCCGCTGTGTCCCCGCTGTATCGACGCTGTGTCCCGCTTGGTCCCGCGGTGTCCTCGCTGTGTTCCCCGCTGTGTCCCGCTGTTTACCCCTCTGTGTCCCCCGCTGTGTCCCGCTGTGTCCCGCTGTGTACTGCTGTGTCCCCCGCTGAGTCCCGCTGTGTCCCCACTGTGTCCCAATGTGTCCTCGCTGTGTCCCGTGCTGGGTCCCGCTGTGTCCCCTCTGTGTCCCCGCTGTGTCCGGCTGTGTCCGGCTGTGTCCCCTGCTGTGTCCCCCGCAGTGTCAGCGCTGTGTCCCGCTGTGTCCTCACTGTGTCCCCCGCTGTCTCCCGCTCTGTACCCCGCTGTGTCTCAAGTTTTGTCCCCGCTGTGTCCCACTGTGTCCCGCTGTGTCCCGCTGTGCCCCCACTGTGTCCCGTTGTGTTCACAGCTGTGTACCACGCTGTGTAACGCTGTGTCCCCGCTGTATTGACGCTGTGTACCGCTGGGTATGGCTGCGTCCTCGCTGTGTTCCCCGCTGTGTCCCGCTGTGTCCCCCACTGTGTCCCCACTGTGTCCCGTTGTGTAAACAGATGTGTACTACGCTGTGTAACGCTGTGTCCCCGCTGTATCGATGCTGTGTCCCGCTGTGTCCCGCTGTGTCCTCGCTGTGTTCCCCGCTGTCTCCCGCTCTGTTCCTCGCTGTGTCTCACGCTTTGTCAACGCTGTGTCCCACTGTGTCCCGCTGTGTCCGGCTGTGCCCCCACTGTGTCCCGTTGTGTCCACAGCTGAGTACCACGCTGTGTAACGCTGTGTGCCCGCTGTATCGACGCTGTGTCCCGCTGGATCCTGCTGGGTCCTCGCTGTGTCCCCCGCTGTGTCCCGCTGTGTCCCCCGCTGTGTCCCGCTGTGTCCCCCGCTGAGTCCCCGCTGTGTCACCGCTGTGTCCCGCAGTTTCCTCGCTGTTTCTCCTGCTGTCTCCCTCTCTGTCCCCCGCTGTGTCTCACGCTTTGTCCCCGCTGTGTCCCACTGTGTCCCGCTGTGTCCGGCTGTGCCCGCACTGTGTCCCATTGTGTCCACAACTGTGTACCACGCTGTGTAACGCTGTGTCCCCGCTGTATCGACGCTGTGTCCCACTGTGTCCCGCTGTGTCCTCGCTGTGTTCCCCGCTGTGTCCCGCTGTGTCCCCTGCTGTGTTCCCCGCTGTGTCCTTGCTGTGTCCCCTGCTGTGTCCCGCTGTGTCCTCACTGGGTCCCCGACTGTGTCCCGCTGTGTCCCCCGCTGTGTCCCGCATGTCCGGCTATGTCCTTCTCTGTCCCCGCTGTGTCCCGCTGTGTCCCGCTGTGTCCCCGCTGTGTGCCTGTTGTGTCCCGCTGTGTCCCACTGTGTCCCCGCTGTGTTCCGCTGTGTCCCCCGCTCTGTCCCCCGCTGTGTCTTCGCTGTGTCCCTGCTGTGTCCCGCTGTGTCCTCACTGGGTCCCCCACTGTGTCCCGCTGTGTCCCCCGCTGTGTCCCGCTGTGTCCGGCTATGTCCCTCTCTGTCCCCGCTGTGTCCCGCTGTGTCCCGCTGTTTCCCCGCTGTGTGCCTGCTGTGTCCCACTGTGTCCCACTGTGTCCCCGCTGTGTCCCGCTGTGTCCCGCTGTGTCCCCGCTGTGTGCCCGCTGTGTCCCGCTGTGTACCCCGCTGTGTCCAGCTGTGTCACCGCTTTTTCTCGCTGTGGCCACTCTCTGTCTCCGCTGTCCCCCTCTGTGTGCCCCGCTGTGGCCCGCTGTGTCCTGCTGGGTCCCCCGCTTTCTCCTTCTGTGTCCCGCAGTGTCCCGGCTGTGTCCCGCTGTGTAACACTGTGTCCCCGTGGTGTCCCCACTTTGTCCCACGCTGTGTCCACCGGAGAGTCCCCTCTGTGTCACCGCTCTGTCCCCCTGTGTTCTCGCTGTGTCCCCCGCTGTCTCCCGCTTTGACTCCCGCTGTGACTCCCGCTGTGTTCCGCTGTGTCCCCGCTGTGTCCCCAGCTGTGTCCCGCTGTGTCCCGCTGTGTACCCCGCTGTGTGCTGCTATGTTCCCGCAGTGTCCCCGCTATGTCCCGCTGTGTCCCGCTGTGTCCTCGCTGTGTCCCCAGCTGTGTACCACACTGTGTCCCGCTGTGTCCCTGCTGTATCGACGCTGGGTCCCGCTGGGTCCCGCTGTGTCCTCCCTTTGTCCCCCGCTGTGTCCCGCTGTGTCCGGCACTGTGTCCCGCTGTGTCTACTGCTGTGTCCCTGCTGTGTCCCGCTGTGTCCAGCTGGGTCCCTGCTGTATCCACGCTGGGTCCCGCTGGGTCCTGCTCTGTCATCCCTGTGTCCCCCGCTGTGTCCCGCTCTGTCCCCCGCTCTGTCTCTGCTGTGTCCCCGCTGTGTCCCGCTTTGTCCCGCTGTGTACTGCTGTGTCCCCCGCTGAATCCTGCTGTGTCCCAATGTGTCCTCGCTCTGTCCCCCGCTGTGTCCCGCTGTGTCCTCCCTGTGTCCCCCGCTGTGTCCCGCTGTGTCCCGCTGTGTCCCCCGCTGTGTTCCCCGCTATGTCCCGCTGTGTCCCCCGCTGTGTCCCACTGTGTCCTTGCTGTGTCCCATGCTGTGTGCCGCTGTGTCCTCGATGTGTCCCCCGCTGTGTCCCGCTGTGTCCTGCTGTGTCACGCTGTTTCCCCGCTGCGTCCCCGCTGTGTCCCTCTGTGTACCCCGCTGTGTCCAGCTTTGTCCCCGCTGTGTCTCGCTGTGTCCCACGCTCTGTTCCCCCACTGTGTCCCGTTCTGTCCTCCTCTGTGTCCCACTTTGTCCCCCGCTGTGTCCCACTGTGTCCCCGCAAGGTCACTGCTGTTTCCCGCTGTGTCCCGCTGTGTTCCGTGGTGTCCCTCTTTGTCTCCCGCTGTGTCCCCCGCTGAGTCCCTGCTGTTTCACTGCTGTGTCCCGCTGTGTCCTCGCTGTGTCCCCCGCTGTCTCCCGCTCTGTCCCCCGCTGTGTCCTCGCTGTGTCCCCCGCTGTGTCCTGCTGTGTCCTCGCTGTGTTCCCCGCTGTGTCCCGCTTTGTCCCCCGCTGTGTCCCCCGCTGTGTCCACGCTGTGTCCCCTGCTGTGTCCCGCTGTGTCCTCACTGGGTCACCCACTGTGTCCCGCTGTGTCCCCCGCTGTGTCCTGCTGTGTCCGCTGTGTCCCCGCTGTGCTCCTGCTGTGTCCCGCTGTGTCTCCACTTTGTCCCGCTGTGTCCCACTGTGTCTCAGCTGTGTCCCACTGTGTCCCGCTGTGTCCCCGCTGTGTGCCCGCTGTGTCCCGCTGTGTACCCCGCTGTGTCCAGCTGTGTCACCGCTGTGTCTCGCTGTGGCCACTCTCTGTCTCCGCTGTCCCCCGATGTGTCCATGCTATGTCTTGCTGTGTCGCCCTGTGTCCCCCGCTGTATCCCCCGCTTTTTCCTGCTGTGTCCCGCAGTGTCCCCGCTGTGTCCCGCTGTGTAACACTGTGTCCCGTGGTGTTCCACTTTGTCCCACGTTGTGTCCCCCGCTGAGTCCCCTCTGTGTCGCTGCTGTGTCCCCCTGTGTCCTCGCTGTGTCCCCTGCTGTCTCCCGCTTTGTCTCACGCTATGTTACGCTGTGTCCCGCTGTGTCCCCGCTGTGTCCCCAGCTGTGTCCCGCTGTGTACCCTGCTGTGTCCTGCTATGTTCCCGCAGTGTCCCCGCTGTGTCCCGCTGTGTCCGGCTGTGTCCTCGCTGTGTCCCCAGCTGTGTACCCCACTGTGTTCCGCGTGTCCCTGCTGTATCGACGCTGGGTCCCGCTGGGTACCGCTGTGTCATCCCTGTGTCCCCAGCTGTGTCCCGCTGTGTCCCCCGCTGTGTCTCTGCTGTGTCCCCGCTGTGTCCCACTGTGTACTGCTGTGTCCCCCGCTGAGTCCCGCTGTGTCCCCCGCTGTCTCTCGCTCTGTCCCTCGCTGTGTCTCACGCTTTGTCCCCGTTGTGTCCCACTGTGTCCCGCTGTGTCCTGCTGTGCCCCCACTGTGTCCCGTTGTGTCCACAGCTGAGTACCACGCTGTGTAACGCTGTGTGCCCGCTGTATCGACGCTGTGTCCCGCTGGGTCCCACTGAGTCCTCGCTGTATTCCCCGCTGTGTCCCACGCTGTGTCCCTCTGTGTACCCCGCTGTGTCCAGCTTTCTCCCCGCCGTGTCTCTCTGTGTCCCCCGCTGTGTCCCGCTGTGTCCCGCTGTGTCCTCACTATGTCCCCCTCTGTGTCCCGCTGTGTCCCCCGCCGTGTCCCGCTGTGTCCCGCTGCGTCCTCCCTGTGTCCCGCTGTGTCCCGCTTTGTCCCCCACTGTGTCCCGCAGTGACCACGTTGTGTTCCGCTGTGTCCCACTGTGTCCCGTGGTGTCCCGCTTTGTCCCCCGCTGTGTCCCCGGCTGAGTCTCGCTGTGTCCCCACTGTGTCCTCTCTGTGTCCCCCGCTGTGTCCTGCTCTGTTCCCCACTGTGTCTCCCGTTTTGTCCCTGCTGTGCCCCGCTGTGTCCCGCTGTGTCCCGCTGTGTCCCCCACTGTGTCCCGTTGTGTCAACAGCTGTGTACCCCACTGTGTTTCTGCTGTATCGATGCTGTGTCCCGCTGGGTCCTGCTCTGTCTCCCTCTGTGTTCCCCACTGTGTCATGCTGTGTCCCCCGCTGTGTCCCTCGCTGTGTCCCCCGCTGTGTCCCGCTGTGTCCCGCTGTGTCCCCCGCTGTGTCCTTGCTGTGTTCCCGCTGGGTCCCTCTCTGTCCCGCAGTGGCCCCTGCTAAGTCCCATTGTGTCACCGCTGTGTCCCGCTGTGTCCCTGCTCTATCGACGTTGTGTCCCGCTGGGTCCCGCTGTGTCCTCTCTTTGTTCCCCGCTGTGTCCCGCTGTGTCCCCCGCTGTGTCTCTCGCTGTGTCCCGCTGTGTCCTCGGCTGTGTCCGGCTGTGTCCCGCTGTGTCCCCCGCTCTGTCCTTGCTGTGTCCCCGCTGTGTCCCGCTGTGTCCCGCAGTGTCCCCAGCTGTGTCCCGATTGTCACCGCTGTGTCCCGCTTTGTCCTCGCTGTGTCCCCCGCTGTGTCCCGCTTTGTCCCTGCTGTGTACCCCGCTGTGTCCCTCTGTGTCCCCCGCTGTGTCCCGCTGTGTCCCCTGATGTGTCCCCACTGTGTCACGCTGTGTTTCGCTGTGTCCGGCTGTGTCCTCGCTCTGTCTCATTCAGTGTCCAGCTGTGTCCTCCCTGTGTCCCCCGCTGTGTCCCGCTGAGTCCCCTGTTGTGTCCCGCTGTGTCCTGCGGTGTCACGCTCTGTCCCCTCTGTGTCCCTCTGTGTCCAGCTCTGTCCCTGTTGTGTGTCCGCTGTGCCCCGCTGTGTACCCTTCTGTGTCCAGCTGTGTCCCCTCTGTGTCCCGCTGTGTCCCTTCTCTGTGCCCCGCTGTCCACCGCTGTGTCCCCTGGCTGTGTCCCGCAGTGTCCCCGCTGTGTCCCGCTGTGTCCTACTGTGTCCCGTGGTGTCCCGCTTTTTTCCCTCTATGTCCCCTGCTGAGTCCCCTCTGTGTCCCCGCTGTGTCCAGCTGTGTACTCGCTGTGTCCTCCGCTGTCTCCTGCTTTGTCCCACGCTGTGTCCTACTGTGTCCCAATGTGTCCCTGCAGTGTCCCCCGCTGTATCCCGCTGTGTCCCGCTGTGTCCCCCGCTGTGTCCTGCTGGGTCCAGCTGTGTCCCCGCTGTGTCTCCGCTGTGTCCCTCTGTGTCCCACGCTGTGTCCCCGCTGTGTCCCCTGTGTCCCCCGCTGTGTCCCACTGTGTCCCCTGCTGTGTCCCGCTGTGTCCACTGCTGTGACCCCGTTGTTCCTTGCTGTGTCCCGCTGTGTCCCACACTGTCCCCCGCTGTGTCCTTGCTGTGTCCCTCTGTGTCCCGCTGTGTCCCAAAGTGTCCCCAGCTGTGTCCCGCTGTGTCACCGCTGTGTCCCGCTGTGTCCTCGCTCTGTCCCCCGCTGTGTCCTTCTTTGTCCCTGCTGTGTACCCCGCTGTGTCCCACTGTGTCCCCCACTGTGTCCCGCTGTGTCCCCTGCTGTGTCCCCACTGTGTCACGCTGTGTTTCGCTGTGTCCGGCTGTGTGCTCGCTCTGTCTCCCTCAGTGTCCACCTGTGTCACGCTCTGTCCCTTCTGTGTCCCTCTGTGTCCAGCTCTGTCCCCGCTGTGTGTCCGCTGTGTCCCACTGTGTACCCTTCTGTGTCCAGCTGTGTCCCCTCTGTGTCCTCCTGTGTCCATTCTCTGTCCCACGCTGTCCACCGCTGTATCCCCCGGCTGTGTCCCGCAGTGTCCCCGCTGTGTCCCGCTGTGTCCTACTGTGTCCTGTGGTGTCCTGCTTTTTTCCCTCTATGTCCCCAGCTGAGTCCCCTCTGTGTCCCCGCTGTGTCCAGCTGTGTCCTCGCTGTGTCCTCTGCTGTCTCCCGCTTTGTCCCACGGTGTGTCCTACTGTGTCCCACTGTGTCCCTGCTGTGTCCCCCGCTGTGTCCCGCTGTGTCTCGCTGTGTCCCCCGCTGTGACCTGCTGTGTCCCGCTGTGTCCCCGCTGTGTCCCTGCTGTGTCCCGCTGTGTCCCCCGCTGTGTCCTGCTTGGACCCGCTGTGACCTCCGCTGTGTCCAGCTGTGTCCCCGCACGTTCACCGCTGTTTCACGCTGTGTCCTG
>NW_012291575.1:0-506 GCF_000151885.1 Dipodomys ordii | reverse complement strand
AATAAACTCATCTCTGATAACCCACCCGTCACCTCCACTGCCAACCATTAAAAATCACCCCAATCTCCTTTACAACCACTTACACAGTCTTTTTTTTTGTGGGGGGAGGGGGGGTCCGGTCGTGGGGCCTGAACTCTGGGCCTGGGTGCTGTCCCTCAGCTCTTCAGCTCAAGGCTAGTGCTCTACCACTTGAGCCACAGCACCACTTCCGGCTTTTTTTCTTTTTGCTTAGGTGGTGCTGAGGAATCGAACCCAGGGCCTCATGCATGCAAGGCAAGCGCTCTACCGCTGAGCCACCTTCCCAGCCCCCACTTACAATCTTAAAATCTAAGAGTTATCTTTCCCTTATTCCTCTCTATTTCCTGAATTTCAACATTTAACAACTCATTCATTCCACAAAGTTTTTTGGATTCCTATTCTGCAAGAATAAAATCATGTGGGGTGGCGGGGGGTGGGGGGGAGAGGATGGGATGGGAAGGGGAAAACAGGGAAGGAAGCTACAATGC
>NW_012291574.1:0-2651 GCF_000151885.1 Dipodomys ordii | reverse complement strand
TCAAGGGGTACACAGCGGTGAAACAGCTGGACAAAACGGAGTACATAGCGGGACACAGCGCGCACACAGGGGGACACAGCGGGACACAGAGGGACACAGCAGGGACAGAGCGGGATACAGCAGAGCACAGTGGGACACAGTGGGGGACACAGCGAGACCCAGCGGGGGACCCAGGTAGGACAAAGTGGGACACAGCTGGGGACACAGCGAGGACACAGCGGGGGACCCAGCGGGACACAGCGAGGAACAGCGTAGATACAGCGGGGACACAGCGTTACACAGCGTGGTACACAGCTGTGGACACAACGGGACACAGTGTGGGCACAGCGGGACACAGCGGGACACAGTGGGACACAGCGGGGACAAAGCGTGAGACACAGCGGGGGACAGAGTGGGAGACAGCGGGGGACACTGCGGGGACACAGCGGGGACTCAGCGGGGTCACAGCGGGATACACAGTGGTGGACACAACGGGACACAGTGTGGGCACAGCGGGACACAGCGGGACAGAGTGGGACACAGAAGGGATAAAGCGTGAGACACAGCGGGGGACAGAGCGGGAGACAGCGGGGGACACAGCGAGGACACAGCGGGACACAGCGGGACACAGCGGGGGACACGGCTAGGACACAGCGGGACACAGCGGGACACAGTGGGGACACAAAGGGGACTCAGAGGGGGAAACAGTGGGGGAAAAAGCGGGACACCATGGGACACAGTGTGACACAGCAGGACACAGAGGGAACACTGCGTCGACACAGCGGGACAAAGCAGGGGACACAGCGGGACACAGCGGGACACAGCGGGGGACACAGCGGGGGACAGTGGAGACAAAGAGAGGACACAGCGGGACACAGCGGTGACACAGCTGGACACAACGGAGTACACAGCGGGACACAGCGGGCACAAAGCGGGGACAGAGAGGGACACAGCTGGACACAGCGGGACATAGCGGGGGACACAGCGGGACACAGAGGGGGACACAGTGAGGACACAGTGGGACACAACGGGGGACACAGCGGGACACAGCGAGGAACAGCGTAGATACAGCGGGGACACAGCGTTACACAGCGTGGTACACAGCTGTGGACACAACAGGACACAGTGTGGGGCACAGCGGGACACAGCGGGACACAGTGGGGACACAGCGGGGACAAAGCGTGAGACACAGCGGGGGGACAGAGTGGGAGACAGCAGGGGACACAGCGGGGACTCAGCGAGGTCACAGCGGGATACAGCGGGACACAGACTGACACAGCGGGACACAGCAGAGGACACAGCGGGACACAGCGGAGGACAGAGCGACGACACAGCAGGACACAGCTGGGACACAGGGGGACTCAGCAGGGTTACAGCGGGACACAATGGGACACAGCAGGACACAGCGTGACACAGCGGGGACACAGCAGGGGCACAGCGGGGGACACAGCGGGACACAACGGGACACAGCAGGGGACACAGTGGGACAGAGCGGGGGACACAGCGGGGGACAGAGGGGGACAGCACGAATAACAGAGCAAGGACACAGCGGGACCCAGCGGGACACAGCCTCGATACAGCGGGATTCACAGCGTTACACAGCGGGTTACACAGCTGGGGACACAAAGGGACACAGTGGTGGACACAGCGGGACACAGCGGGACAGAGTGGGACACAGACGGGATAAATCGTGATACACAGCGGGGGACAGAGCGGGAGACAGCAGGACACAGCGGGACACAGTGGGGACACAAAGGGGACTCAGCGGGGGAAACAGCAGGGGAAAAAGCGGGACACCATGGGACACAGTGTGACACAGCAGGACACAGAGGGAACACTGCGTCGACACAGCAGGACAAAGCGGGGGACACTGCGGGACACAGCGGGACACAGCGGGGGACACAGCGGGGGACAGTGGAGACAAAGAGAGTGACACATCGGGACACAGCGGTGACACAGCTGGACACAACGGAGTACACAGCGGGACACAGCGGGCACAAAGCGGGGACAGAGCGGGACACAGCTGGACACAGCAGGACATAGCGGGGGACACAGAGGGACACAGAGGGGGACACAGTGAGGACACAGTGGGACACAGCGGGGGACACAGCGAGGACACAGCGGTGACACTGCTGGACACAACGAAGTACACAGCGGGACACAGCGGGAACACAGCGGGGACACAGCGGGACACAGCGGGGAACACAGGGAGGACACAGCATGACCCAGTGGGACACAGCGTCGATACAGCGGGGACACAGCGGGACACAGCGGGGTACACAGCTGTGGACACAACGGGACACAGTGTGGGCACAGCGGGACACAGCGGGACAGAGTGGGACACAGACGGGATAAAGCGTGAGACACAGCTTGTGACACAGGGGGGACACAGCGGGACACAGGGGGGACACAGCGAGGACACATTGGGACACAGCGGGGACACAGCGGAACTCAGCGGGGGACACAGCAGTACACAGTGGGACACAGCGGGACACAGCGGGTCACAGCAGGGACAGAGCGGGTGACACAGAGGGGTACACAGCGGGACACAGCAGTGGACAAAGCAGACACAGCGGGGGACACAGCGAGGACACTGCGGGACACTGCGGGAGACACAGCAAGGGACACAGCGGGACACAGTGGAACACAGCGGGGACACAGAAGTGACACAG
>NW_012291573.1:0-6414 GCF_000151885.1 Dipodomys ordii | reverse complement strand
GCGGGGTCACAGCGGGATACAGCGGGACACAGAGTGACACAGCGGGACACAGCAGAGGACACAGCGGGACACAGCGGAGGACAGAGCGACGACACAGCAGGACACAGCGGGGACACAGGGGGACTCAGCAGGGTTACAGCAGGACACAACGGGACACAGCAGGACACAGCGTGACACAGCTGGGACACAGCAGGGACACAGCAGGGACACAGCAGGAGACACAGCGGGACAAAACGGGACACAGCGGGGGACACAGTAGGACAGAGCAGGGGACACAGTGGGGGACAGAGAGGGACAACATGAATAACAGAGCAAGGACAGAGAGGGACCCAGCGGGACACAGCCTCGATACAGCGGGATTCACAGCGTTACACAGCAGGTTACACAGCTGGGGACACATAGGGACACAGTGGTGGACACAGCGGGACACAGCGGGACAGAGTGGGACACAGATGGGATAAAGCGTGAGACACAGTGGGGGACAGAGCGGGAGACAGCGGGGGACACAGCGAGGACACAGCTGGACACAGCGGGGACACAGCAGAGACACAGCGGGGACTCAGCTGGGGACACAGCGGGGGACAAAGCGGGACACCACGGAACACAGCGGGACACAGCGCGAAACAGCGGTGACCCTGCGGGGACACAGCGGGACACAGCGGAGGACACAGCGGGAAACAGCGGGACAGAGTGGGGGACACAGCGGGACACAGCGGGCTACACAGCGGGGGACACAGCGGGACACAGCGGGGGACACAGCGAGGACACAGTGGGACACAGCGTGGGACAATGTGGGAGAAAGAGGGGCACACAGCGAGGACACAGCAGGACACCGAGGGTACTCAGCGGAGGACACAGATGGGGACCAAGCAGGACACCATGGGACACAGTGTGACACAGCGGGACACAGCGGGGACACTGCGGGGACACAGCGGGACAAAGCGGGGGACACAGCCTGACACAACGGAATACACAGTGGGACACAGCGGGCACAAAGTCGGGACACAGCGTGACACAGCAGGACACAGCAGGGACAGAGCGGGACACAGCGGGACACAGAGGGGCCACAGCGGGGACACAGCAGGGGACACAGCGAGGACACAGCGGGACACAGCGGGAGACACAGCGAGGACACAGCGGGACACAGCGGGGGAAAAAGCGGGACACAGCAGGGACACAGCAGTGGACACAGTGAGAGACAGCGGGGGACACAGCGGGACACAGCGGGGGACACAGCGTGGGCCACAGCGGGACACAGTGGGACACAACTGGGGACACAGCGGTACACAGCGGTGGACACAGCGGGACACAGCGGTGGACACAGCGAGGACCCAGCGGGACCCAGCGGGACACAGCGTCGATACAGCGGGGACACAGTGGGCCACAGCGGGGTACACAGCTGGGGACACAACGGGGCACATCGGGGGACACAGCAAGTACTCAGCAGAACACAGCGTGGGACACAGTGGAGGACACAGGGGGACACAGCAGGACACAGTTGGGACACAGCAGGAACACAGCAGTAGACACAGCGGGACACAGCAGGGGACACAGCGGGACACAGCGGGGGACACAGGGAGGACAGAGTGGGACACAGCGGGGACACAGCGGGGACTCAGCGGGGGACACAGCGGGGGACAAAGCGGGACACAGCGGGACACAGCGTCAATACAACGGGGACACAGCTGGACACAGCGGGGTACACAGCTGGGGACACATCGGAACACAGCGGGGAACACATCGAGGACACAGCAGGACACAGCGGGGACACAGCGGGGACACTGCGGGAACATAGCAGGACACAGCGGGGTAAACAGTGGGACACAGCTTGGGACAAAGTGAGGACACAGGGGGACACAGCGGGACACAGCAGGAACACAGCAGTAGACACAGCGGGACACAGCAGGGGACACAGCGGGACACAGCGGGGGACACAGGGAGGACAGAGCGGGACACAGCGGGGACACAGCGGGGACTCAGCGGGGGACACAGCGGGGGACAACGCGAGACACAGCGGGACACAGTGTCGATACAGCGGGGACACAGCGGGACACAGCGGGGTACACAGCTGGGGACACAACGGAACACAGCGGGGGACACATAGAGGACACAGCAGGACACAGCGGGACACAGCGGGGACATTGCGGGAACATAGCAGGACACAGCGGGGTACACAGCGGGACACAGCAGGACACAACTTGTGACCCAGCGGGGACACAGCGGGACACAGCGGGGGACACAGCTAGGACACAGCGGGACACAGTGGGACACAGTGGGGACACAAAGGGGACTCAGAGGGGGAAACAGCGGGGAAAAAAGCGGGACACCATGGGACACAGTGTGACACAGCAGGACACAGAGGGAACACTGCGTCGACACAGCAGGACAAAGCGGGGGACACAGCGGGACACAGCGGGACACAGCGGGGGACACAGCAGGGGACAGTGGAGACAAAGAGAGAACACAGCGGGACACAGTGGTGACACAGCTGGACACAACGGAGTACACAGCGGGACACAGCGGGCACAAAGCGGGGACAGAGCGGGACACAGCTGGACACAGCGGGACATAGCGGGGGACACAGCGGGATACACAGTTGTGGACACAACGGGACACAGTGTGGGCACAGCGGGACACAGCGGGACAGAGTGGGACACAGAAGGGATAAAGCGTGAGACACAGCGGGGGACACAGCGGGACAAAGCGGGGGACACAGCCTGACACAACGGAGTACACAGCGGGACACAGCGGGCACAAAGTGGGGACACAGCGTGACACAGCAGGACACAACAGGGACAGAGCGGGGCACAGCGGGACACAGAGGGGCCACAGCGGGGACACACTGGGACACTGAGGGTCACAGCAGGGACACAGCGGGACAAAGCGGGACACATCAGGACACAGCGGGGGACACAGTGGGACACAGCAGGGGACACAGCGAGGACACAGCGGGACACAGCGGGAGACACAGCGAGGACACAGCGGGACACAGAGGGGGAAAAAGTGGGACACAGCGGGGACACAGCAGTGGACACAGCGGGAGAGAGCGGGGGACACAGCGGGACACAGCGGGGGCCACAGCGGGGGCCACAGCGGGACACAGTGGGACACAACTGGGGACACAGCGGTACACAGCGGTGGACACAGCGGGACACAGCGGTGGACAGAGCGAGGACACAGCGGGACCCAGCGGGACACAGCGTCGATACAGCGGGGACAGAGTGGGCCACAGCAGGGTACACAGCTGGGGACATAACGGGGCACATCGGGGGACACAGCAAGTACTCAGCAGAACACAGCGTTGGACACAGTGAGGACACAGGGGGACACAGCGGGACACAGCGGGACACAGCAGGAACACAGCAGTAGACACAGCGGGACACAGCAGGGGACACAGCGGGACACAGCGGGGGACACAGGGAGGACAGAGCGGGACAAGCGGGACACAGCGGGACACAGCGGGGGACACAGCGGGGGACAAAGCGGGGGACAAAGCGGGACACAGCGGGACACAGCGGGACACAGCGTCGATACAGCGGGGACACAGCGGGACACAGCGGGGTACACAGCTGGGGACACAACGGAAACACAACGGGGGACACATCGAGGACACAGCAGGACACAGCGGGGACACAGCGGGGACACTGCGGGAACATAGCACGACACAGCTGGGTACACAGCGGGACACAGCAGCACACAGCTTGGGACACAGCGGGGACATATCGGGACACAGTGGTGGACACAGCGAGGACACAGTGGGACACAGCGTGGGACAAAGTGGGAGACAGCGGGGCACACAGCGAGGACACAGCAGGACACCGAGGGGACTCAGCGGGGGACACAGCTGGGGACAAAGCAGGACACCATGGGACACAGTGTGACACAGCGGGACACAGCGGGGACACTGCGGGGACACAGCGGGACAAAGCGGGGGACACAGCCTGACACAACGAAGTACACAGCGGTACACAGCGGGCACAAAGCGGGGACACAGCGGGACACAGCAGGACACAGCAGGGACACATCGGGACACAGCGGGACACAGCGGAGGACCCAGCGAGGACACGGCGGGACACAGCGGGGGACACAGCGAGGACACAGCTGGGACTCAGCGGGGTCACAGCGGGACACAGACTGACACAGCGGGACACAGCAGAGGACACAGCGGGACAGAGCGGAGGACAGAGCGACAACACAGCAGGACACAGCAGGGACACAGGGGGACTCAGCAGGGTTACAGCGGGACACAACGGGACACAGCAGGACACAGCGTGACACAGCGGGGACACAGCGGGGACACAGCAGGGGCACAGTGGGGGACACAGCGGGACACAACGGGACACAGCGGGGGACACAGTAGGACAGAGCGGGGGACACAGCGGGGGACAGAGGAGGACACCACGAATAACAGAGCAAGGACACAGCGGGACACAGCGGGACACAGCCTCGATACAGCGGGATTCACAGCGTTACACAGCGGGTTACACAGCTGGGGACACAAAGGGACACAGTGGTGGACACAGCGGGACACAGCGGGACAGAGTGGGACACAGACGGGATAAAGCGTGAGACACAGCGGGGGACAGAGCGGGAGACAGCGGGGGACACAGCGAGGACACAGCGGGACACAGCGGGGACACAGCGGGGACTCAGCTGGGGACACAGCGGGGGACAAAGCGGGACACCACGGAGCACAGCGGGACACAGCGCGAAACAGCGGTGACCCTTCAGGGACACAGCGGGGGACACAGCGGGACACAGCGGGTGACACAGCAGAACACAGTGGGGGACACAGCGAGGACACAGTGGGACACAGCAAGACACAGCATCGAAACAGCGGGGACACAGCGGTACACAGCGGGGTACACAGCTGGGGACACAACGGGACACAGCGGGGGACACAACGGGACACAGCGGGGGACACAGCGAGGACACAGTGGGACACAGCAGGACACAGTGGGGACACTGCGGGAACATAGCGGGACACAGCGGGGTACACAGCGGGACACAGCGGGACACAGCTTGGGACACAGCGGGGATACAGCGGGACACAGCGGGGGACACAGCTAGGACACAGCGGGACACAGCGGGACACAATGGGGACACAAAGGGGACTCAGCGGGGGAAACAGCGGGGGAAAAAGCGGGACATCATGGGACACAGTGTGACACAGCAGGACACAGAGGGAACACTGCGTCGACACAGCGGGACAAAGCGGGCGACACAGCGGGACACAGCGGGGGACACAGCGGGGGACAGTGGAGACAAAGAGAGTACACAGCGGGACACAGCGGTGACACAGCTGGACACAGCGGGGAACACAGGAAGGACACAGCAGGACACAGCGTCGATTCAGCGGGGACACAGCGCAACACAGCGGGGTACACACCTGTGGACACAACGGGACACAGTGGGAGACACAGCGAGGACACAACAGGACACAGCGGGGACACTGCAAGGACACACCTGGACAAAGCGGGGGACACAGCGGGACACAGTGGGACACAGTGGGGACACAGCGGGGACACAGCGGGACAAAGCGGGGGACACAGCGGGACACAGCGGGACACAGCGGGGGACACAGCGGGGGACAGCGGAGACAGAGAGGGGACACAGCGAGACGCAGCGTTGACACAGCCTGACACAAAGGAGTACACAGCGAGGACACAGAAGGGACAGAGCGGGACACAATGGGACACAGCGGGACACAGCGGGGGACACAGCGGGACACAGCTGGACACAACGGAGTACACAGCAGGACACAGCGGGCACAAAGCGGGGGACAGAGCGGGACACAGCGGGACACAGCGGGGGACACAGTGGGGGATACAGCGGGACACAGCGGGGAACACAGCGAGGACACAGCGGGACAAAGAGAGACAAAGCGGGGGACACAGGGTGGACACAGCGGGACTCAGTGGGGGACACAGCAGTACACAGCGGGACACAGCGGGACACAGCGGGGGACTCAGAGGGGTACAAAGCGGTACACAGCAAGGACACAGCGGGACACAGCGTTGATACAGCGGGGACACAGCGGGACACACCGTGGGACACAGCTGGGGACACAACGGCACACGGGGGGGACACAGCGAGGAAAAAGCGAAACACAATGGGGGACACAGCAAGGACACAGCGGGACACACCGTGGGACACAGCGAGGAAACAGCGGGACACAGCTAGGGACAAAGTGGGGGACAGCGGGGGACACAGCAAAGACACAGCAGGACACCATGGAACACAGTGTGACACAGCGGGACACAGCGGGGGACCCATCGAGGACACAGCGGAATATATTGGGGGACACAGAGAGGACACAGCGGGGGACACAGCAGGGGACACAGCGGGACACAGCGGGGAACACTGCAAGGACACAGCGGGACCCAGCGGGACACAGCGTCGATACAGCGGGGA
>NW_012291572.1:0-4248 GCF_000151885.1 Dipodomys ordii | reverse complement strand
TCAGTCCCGCTGTGTCCCCCTGTGTACTGCTGTGTCCCCCGCTGAGTCCCGCTGTATCCCCGCTGTGTCCCCCCTGTGTCCCCCGCTCTGTCCAGCTGTGTTCCGCTGTGTCCCCCGCTGTGTCCCGCTGTGTCCTCGCTGTGTCGCCCGCTGTGTCCCGCTGTGTCCCACGCTGTGTCTCGCTGTGTCCCGCTGTGTGCCGCTGTGTCCTGCTGTCCCATCGTTGTGTCTCCTGCTGTGTCCCGCCTTGTCGCCCGCTGTGTCCCGCTGTGTCTACTACTGTGTCCCTGCTGTGTCCCTCTGTGTCCCGCTGTGTCCTGCTGTGTCCTCGCTGTGTCCCACGCTGTGTTCCGCTGTGACCTCGCTGTGTCCCCCGATGTGTCCCTTTGTGTCCCCAGCTGTATAACCCACTGTGTCCCGCTGTGTCCCCCGCTTTGTCCCGATGTGTCCTCGCTGTGTCCCCCGCTGTGTCCCGCTGTGTTCCCCGCTGTGTCCCGCTGTGTCCCGCTGTGTCACTGCTGTGTCCCGCTGTGTCCCGCTGGGTCCCCGCTGAGTCCCCTCTGTGGCCCGCTGTGTACCCCGCTGTGTCCAGCTTTGTCACTGATGTGTCTCGCTGTGTCCCACGCTCTCTTCCCCACTGTGTTCTGCTGTGGCCCCCGCTGTGTCACGCTATGTCCCCCGCTGTGTCCCCCGCTGAGTCCCCGCTGTGTCCCCGCGGTTTCCCGCTCTGTCCTCGCTCTGTCCCCCGCTGTCTCCCGCTCTTTCCCCCGCTGTGTCCCATGCTTTGTCCCCGCTGTGTCCCACTGTGTCCCGCTGTGTCCCGCTGTGTCCCCTACTGTGTCCCTTTGTGTCCCAAGCTGTGTACCCCGTTGTGTCCCGCTGTGTCCCCGCTGTATCGATACTGTGTCCCGCTGGGTCCCGCTGTGTCCTCGCTGTGTTCCCTGTTGTGTCCCGCTGTGTACCCCGCTGTGTCCCCCGCTGTATCCTTCTGTGTCCCCAGCTGTGTACCCCGCTGTGTCCCGCTGTGTCCCCGCTGTATCGACGCTGTGTCCCACTGTGTCCCGCTGTATCCTCGCTGTGTCCCCCGCTGTGTCCTGCTGTGTCCCCCGCTGTGTCCCCACTGTATCGAAGCTGTGTCCCGCTTGGTCCCGCTGTGTCCTCGCTGTGTTCCCTGTTGTGTCCCGCTGTGTAACACTCTGTGTCCCACTCTGTGTCCCGCTGTGTCCCCCGCTGTGTTCCGTTGTGTCCCGCTGTCTCCCGCTGTGTACTGCTGTGTCACCTGCTGAGTCCCGCTGTGTCCCCGCTGTGTCCCTCTGTGTCCCGCTGTGTCCCCCGCTCTGTCCCGCTTTGTCTACTGCTGTGTCCCTGCTGTGTCCCATGCTGAGTCCCGCTGTGTCCCCGCTGTGTCCCGCTGTGTCCCACCTGTGTCCCCCGCTGTGTCCAGCTGTGTCCCGCTGTGTCTCCCGCTGTGTCCCCCGCTGTGTCCCACTGTGTCCCCCGCTTTGTCCCGCTGTGTCCACAGCTGTGTCCCCGTTGTGTCCCGCTGTTATCTTCGCTCTGTCCCACTGTGTCCTCGCTGTGTCCCCCGCTGTGTCCTGCTGTGTCCCCCGCTGTGTCCCGCTGGGTCCCGCTGGGTCCCGCTGTGTCCTCGCTGTGTCTACCGCTGTGTTCCCCGCTTTGTCCCGCTATGTCCCCCTTTGTGTCTCCCGCTGTGTAACCCGCTGTGTAACCCGCTGTGTCCCGCTGTGTCCCCGCTGTATCGACGCTGTGTCCCGTTGTGTCCCGCTGTGTCCTCGCTGTGTCCCCAGCTGTCTCCCGCTTTGTCCCACTCTTTGCCCCGCTGTGTCCCGCTGTGTTCTTTGGTGTCCCGCTATGTCCCTCGCTGTGTCCCCCGCTTAGTCCCCGCTGTGTCCCCGTTGTGTCCACCGCTGTGTCCTCACTGTGTGCCCCGCTGTCTCCCCTTCTGTCCCCCGCTGTGTCCCGCAGTGTCTACTGCTGTTTCCCTGCTGTGTCCCGCTGTGTCGCTCTGTGTCCCACTGTGTCCCACCTGTGTCCCCCGCTGTGTCCTGCTGTGTCCCCTGCTGTGTCCCGCTGTGTCCTCGCTGTGTCCCCCGCTGTGTCCCGCTGAGTCCTCGCTGTGTCCCCCGATGTGTCCCGCTGTGTCCCCCGCTGTGTACCGCTGTGTCCCGCTGTGTCCCCGCTGTATCGACGCTGTGTCCTGCTGTGTCCCGCTGTGTCCTTGCTGTGTCTCCCGCTGTGTCCCGCCATGTCTCCCGCTATGTCCTGCTGTGTCTACTGCCGTGTCCCTGCTGTGTCCCGCTGTGTCCCGCTGTGTCCTGCTGTGTCCCCCTCTGTGTCCCGCTGTGTCCCCCGCTGTGTTCCGTTGTGTCCCCCTGTGTCCCGCTGTGTACTGCTGTGTCCCCCGCTGAGTCCCGCTGTGTCCGGGCTGTGTCCCCGCTGTATCGACTCTGTGTCCCGCTGTGTCCCGCTGTGTCCTCGCAGTGTCTCCCGCTGTGTCCCGCAGTATCCCCCGCTGTGTCCTGCTGTGTCTACTGCTGTGTCCCTGCTGTGTCACGCTGTGTCATGCTGTGGCCCGCTGTGTCCTCTATGTTTACCAAACTCTGTTCCGCTGTGTCCTCGCTGTGTCCCCCGATGTGTCCCTTTGTGTCCCCAGCTGTGTAACCCGCTGTGTCCCGCTGTGTCCCCGCTGTATCGACGCTGTGTCCCGCTGTGTCCCGCTGTGTCCTCGCTGTGTCCTCGCCGTGCTCCACGCTGTGTCCCATTGTGTCCCCACTTTGTCCCCCGCTGTGTCCCACTGTGTCCCACTGTGTACCCTGCTGTGCCCCGCTATGTTCCCGCAGTGTCCCCGCTGTGTCCCGCTGTGTCCCGGGTTGTCCCGCTTTGTCCCCCGCTGTGTCCCCAGGTAAGTCCCCGCTGTGTCCCCGCTGTGTCCCGCTGTGTTCTCCCTGTGTCCCCCGCTTTGTCCCACTGTATCCCCCACTGTGTCCCGCTGTGTCTACTGCTGTGTCCCTGCTGTGTCCCGCTGTGTCCCGCTGTGTCCTCGCTGTGTCCCCCGATGTGTCCCTTTGTGTCCCCAGCTGTGTACCCGCTGTGTCCCGCTGTGTCCCCGCTGTATCAACGCTGTGTCCCTCTGGGCCCAGCTGTGTTCTCGCTGTGTTCCCCGCTGTGTCCCGCTGTGTACCCCTCTTTGTCCCACTCTGTGTCCTGCTGTGTCCCACCCTGTGTCCCGCTGTGTCCTGCTGTGTACTGCTGTGTCCCCTGCTGTGTCCTCGCTGAGCTGTGTCCTCGCTGTGTCCCCTGCTGTGTCCCACTGTGACCCCGCTGTGTCCCGCTGTGTCCCGCTGTGTCCCTGCTGTGACCCGCTGTGTCCCGCTGTGTCCCACGCTCTGTCCCCCACTGTGTTCCGCTGTGTCCCCCGCTGTGTCCCCCGCTCTGTGCCGCTGTGTCCCCGCAATGTCACCACTGTTTCCCGCTGTATCCCGCTGTGTTCCGTGGTGTCCCGCTATATCCCCCGCTGTGTTCCTCGCTGAGTCCCTGCTGGGTCACTGCTGTGCCTGGCTGTGTCCTCGCTGTGTCCCCCGCTGTCTCCTGCTCTGTCCCCCACTGTGTCTCACGCTTTGTCTCCGCTGTGTCCCTCTGTGTCTCGCTGTGTCCCGCTGTTTCCCCCATTGTGTCCCTCTGTGTCCCCAGCTGTGTACCCCGCTGTGTCCAGCTGTGTCCCCGCTGTATCGACGCATTGTCCCGCAGGGTCCCGCTGTGTCCTCGATGTGTTCCCCGTTGTGTCCCGCTGTGACCCCCGCTGTGTCCCCCGCTGTGTCCCATTGTGTCCCGCTGTGTCCCCCGCTGTGTCCCTGCTGTGTCCCTGCTGTGTCCCCGCTGTATCCCGCTGTGTCCCGCTGTGTCCTCGCTGTGTCCCACGCTGTGTTCCGCTGTGTCCTCGCTGTGTCCCCTGCTGTGTCCCATTGTGTCCCCAGCTGTGTACCCCGCTGTGTCCCGCTGTGTCCCAGCTGTATCGACGCTGTGTTCCGCTTGGTCCCGCAGTGTCCTCGCTCTGTCCCCCGCTGTGTCCCGCTGTGTCTACTGTTGTGTCCCTGCTGTGTCCCGCTGTGTCCTCTCTGTGTTCCCCGCTGTGTCCCGCTGTGTACTCCTCTGTGTCCCCGTCTGTGTCCCAGTGTGTCCCCCGCTGTGTCCCGCTGTGTCCCGCTGTGTACTGCTGTGTCCCCCGCT
>NW_012291571.1:0-2145 GCF_000151885.1 Dipodomys ordii | reverse complement strand
CGCTGTGTCCCCGCTGTTACCACGCTGTGTCCCGCTGAGGCCCGCTGTGCACTCGCTGTGTCCCCCGCTGTGTCCAGCTGTGTCCCCCGCTGTGTCGCTGTGTCTACTGCTGTGTCCTGCTGTATTCCGCTGTTGTCTCGCTGTGTCCCGCTCTGTCCACGCTGTGTCCCACGCTGTGTTCCGCTGTGTCCTCGCTGTGTCCCCGATGTGTCCCTTTGTGTCCCCAGCTGTGTACCCCGCTGTGTCCCGCTGTGTCCTCGTTGTGTTCCCCGCTGTGTCTCGCTCTGTCCCCCTCTGTGTCCCCCTCTGTGTCCCGCTGTGTCCCCCGCTGTGTTCCGCTGTGTCCCGCTCTGTCCCGCTGTTTACTGCTGTGTCCCCCGCTGAGTCCCGCTGGGTCCCCGCTGTGTCCCGCTGTGTCCCGCTGTGTCCCCCGCTGTGTCCTGCTGTGTCTACTGCTATGTCCCTGCTGTGTCCCGCTTTGTTCTGCTGTGTCCCCCTGTGTCCTGCTGTGTCCTCGCTGTGTCCCACGCTGTGTTCCGCTGTGCCCTCGCTGTGTCCCCCGATGTGTCCCACTGTGTACCCTTCGGTGTCCACCTCTGTGTCCCGCTGTGTCCCCCGATGTGTCCCGCTGTGTCCCTCTGTGTCCCGCTGTGTACTGCTGTGTCCCCCGCTGAGTCCCGCTGTGTCCCGGCTGTGTCCCGCTGTGTCACACCTTTGTCCCCCGCTGTGTCCCGCTGTGTCCCCCGCTGTGTCCCCCACTGTGTCCCCTGCTGTGTCCTGATGTGTCAACTGCTTTTTCCCCTTTGTTTCCCGCTGATTGCCCCGCTATGTCCCGCTGTGTCCTCGCTGTGTCCCCCTGTGTGTCCCGCTGTGTCCCCCGCTGTGTTCCGCTCTGTCCCGCTGTGTCCTCACTTTATCGACGCTGTGTCCCGCTGGGTCCCGCTGTGTCCTCGCTGTGTCTCCCGCTGTGTCCTCCCATGTCCCCCGCTGTGTCCTGCTGTGTCTACTGCTGTGTCCCTGCTGTGTCCCGCTATGTCCCGCTGTGTCCCGCTGTGTCCTTGCTGTGTCCCAGGCTCTGTTCCGGTGTATCCTTGCTGTGTCCCCCGATGTGTCCCTTTGTGTCCCCAGCTTGTAACCCGCTGTGTCCCCGCTGTATCGAAGCTGTGTCGCGCTGTGTCCCGCTGTGTCCTCGCAGTGTCCCCTACTGTCTCCCGCTTTGTCCCCCGTTGTGTCCCGCTGTGTCCCGCTGTGTCCCGCTGTGTCCTTGCTTTGCTCCGCGCTGTGTCCCGTTGTGTCCCCGCTTTGTCCCCCGCTGTGTCGCGCTGTGTCCCGCTGTCTTCCGGGTTGTCCCGCTTTGTCCCCCGCTATGTCCCCCAGTGAGTCCCCGCTGTGTCCCCGCTGTGTCCCGCTGTGTCCTCCCTGTGTCCCCCGCTATGTCCCGCTGTGTCCCCCGCTGTGGCCCACTGTGTCCCGCTGTGTCCCCGCTGTATCGACGCTGTGTCCCGCAGGGTCCCGCTGTGTCCTCGCTGTTTTCCCCGTTGTATCCCGCTGTGACCCCCGCTGTGTCCCCCGCTGTGTCCCGTTGTGTCCCGCTGTGTCCCTACTGTGTCCCCACTGTATCCCGCTGTGTCCCGCTGTGTCCTCGCTGTGTCCCACGCTGTGTTCCGCTGTGTCCTCACTGTGTCCCCTGCTGTGTCCCATTGTGTCCCCAGCTGTGTACCCCGCTGTGTCCCGCTGTGTATCCGCTGTATCGACGCTGTGTTCCGCTTGGTCCCGCAGTGTCCTCGCTGTGTCCCCCGCTGTATCCCGCTGTGTCTACTGTTGTGTCCCTGCTGTGTCCCGCTGTGTCCTCTCTGTGTTCCCCGCTGTGTCCCGCTGTGTACTCATCTGTGTCCCCCTCTGTGTCCCAGTGTGTCCCCCGCTGTGTCCCACTGTGTCCCGCTGTGTACTGCTGTGTCCCCCGCTGAGTCCCACTGTGTCCCCGCTGTGTCGTGCTGTATCCCGCTGTGTCCCCCTCTGTGTCCCGCTGTGTCCCCCGCAGTGTCCCGCTGTGTCCCCGCTGTTTCCCGCTGTGTCCCGCTGGGGCCCGCTGTGTACTCGCTGTGTCCCCCGCTGTATCCAGCTGTGTCCCCCACTGTGTCCTGC
>NW_012291570.1:0-2674 GCF_000151885.1 Dipodomys ordii | reverse complement strand
ACCCCGCTGTGTCCCGCTGTGTCCTCGCTGTGTTCCCCGACTGTGTCCCGCTGTGTCCCCCTCTGTGTCCCCCTCTGTGTCCCACTGTGTCCCCCGCCGTGTTCTGGTGTGTCATGCTGTGTCCTGCTGTGTACTACTGTGTCCCCCGCTGAGTCCCGCTGTGTCCCCGCTCTGTCCCGCTGTTTCCCCGCTGTGTCCCGCTGTGTCCCGCTGTGTCCCCCGCTGTTTCCCGCTGTGTCTACTGCTATGTCCCTGCTGTGTCCCGCTTTGTCCTGCTGTGTCCCCCTGTGTCACGCTGTGTCCTCGCTGTGTCCCACGCTGTGTTCTGCTGTGCCGTCGCTGTGTCCCCCGATGTGTCCCACTGTGTACCCTTCAGTGTCCACATCTGTGTCCCGCTGTGTCCCTCTGTGTCCCGCTGTGTACTGCTGTGTCCCCCGCTGAGTCCCGTTGTGTCCCCGCTGTGTCCCACTGAGACCCACCTGTGTCCCCCGCTGTGTCCGGCTGTGTCCCGCTGTGTCCCCCGCTGTGTCCCCCGCTGTGTCTGCTGTTTCCCCTGCTGTGTCCCGCTGTGTCCACTGCTGTGTCCCATTTCTGTCCCGCTAATTGCCCTGCTATGTCACGCTGTGTCCTCGCTGTGTCCCCGCTGTGTCCCGCCTTGTCCTCGCTGTGTCCCTGTATGTGTCCCGCTGTGTCCCCCGCTGTGTTCCGCTGTGTCCCGCTGTGTCCCCGCTGTATCCACGCTGTGTCCCGCTGGGTCCCGCTGTGTTTTCGCTGTGTCTCCCGCTGTGTCCCGCCATGTCCCCCGCTGTGTCCTGCTGTGTCTACTGTTGTGTCCCTGCTGTGTCCCGCTGTGTCCAGCTGTGTCCCGCTGTGTCCTTGCTGTGTCCCCCGATGTGTCCCTTTGTGTCCCCAGCTGTGTAACCCGCTGTGTCCTGTTGTGTCCCCGCTGTATCGAAGCTGTGTCCCGCTGTGTCCTCGCTGTGCTCCGCGCTGTGTCCCGTTGTGTCCCCGCTTTGTCCCCCGCTGTGTCCCGCTGTGTTCCGGGTTGTCCCGCTTTGTCCCCCGCTATGTCCCCCAGTGAGTCCCCGCTGTGTCCCGCTGTGTCCCCCGCTGTGTCCCGCTGTGTTCTCCCTGTGTTCCCCGCTGTGTCCCGCTGCGTAACCCCCTGTGTCCCCCTCTGTGTCCCGCTGTGTCCCCCGCTGTGTCCCGCTGTGTCCCTCTGTGTACTGCTGTGTCCCCCGCTGAGTCCCGCTGTGTCCCCACTGTGTCCCCCCTGTGTCCCCCGCTCTGTCCAGCTGTGTTCCGCTGTGTCCCCTGCTGTGTCCCGCTGTGTCCTTGCTGTGTCACCCGCTGTGTCTCGCTGTGTCCCGCTGTGTGCTGCTGGGTCCTGCTGTCCCTTCGTTGTGTCTCCTGCTGTGTCCCGCTGTGTCTACTATTGTGTCCCTGCTGTGTCCCGCTCTGTCCTGCTGTGTCCTCGCTGTGTCCCACGCTGTGTTCCGCTGTGACCTCGCTGTGTCCCCCGATGTGTCCCTTTGTGTCCCCAACTGTATAACCCACTGTGTCCCGCTGTGTCCCCGCTGTATCGACACTTTGTCCTGCTGAGTCCCGCTATGTCCCCGCTGTGTCCCCCTGTGTCCCCCGCTATGTCCCGCTGTGTCATCGCTGTGTTCCCCGTTGTGTCCCGCTGTGTCCTCGCTGTGTCCCGCTGTGTCCCCCGCTGTGTCCCGTTGTGTCATCGCTGTGTCCCCCACTGTGTCCCGCTGTGTCCCCCGCTGTGTCCCGCTGTGTCCCGCTGTGTCCCTGCTGTGTCCCGCTGTGTCCCGCTGGGTCCCCGCTGAGTCACCTCTGTGGCCCGCGGTGTACCCCACTGTGTCCAGCTTTGTCCCTGCTGTGTCTCGCTGTGTTCCACGCTCTCTTCCCCACTGTGTTCCGCTGTGGCCCCCGCTGTGTCCCGCTGTGTTCCCCGCTGTGTCCCGCTGTGTCCCCGCAGAGTCACCGCTGTTTCCCGCTGTGTCCCGCTCTGTTCCGTGGTGTCCCGCTATGTCCCCCGCTGTGTCCCCCGCTGAGTCCTCGCTGTGTCCCCGCGGTTTCCCGCTCTGTCCTCACTGTGTCCCCCGCTGTCTCCCGCTCTTTCCCCCGCTGTGTCCCATGCTTTGTCCCCGCTGTGTCCCACTGTGTCCTGCTGTGTCCCGCTGTGTCCCCCACTGTGTCCCTTTGTGTCCCCAGCTGTGTACCCCGTTGTGTCCCGCTGTTTCCCCGCTGTATCGATGCTGTGTCCCGCTGGGTCCCACTGTGTCCTCGCTGTGTTCCCAGTTGTGTCCCGCTGTGTACCCCGCTGTGTCCCCCGCTGTATCCTTCTGTGTCCCCTGCTGTGTCCCGTTGTGTCCCGCTGTGTCCCCCGCTGTTTCCCTGCTGTGTCCCTGCTGTGTCCCCGCTTTGTCCCGCTGTGTCCCGCTGTGTCCTCGCTGAGTCCCAGGCTGTGTCCCGCTGTGTCCTCGCTATGTCCCCTGCTGTGTCCCGTTGTGTCCCCAGCTGTGTACCCCGCTGTGTCCCGCTGTGTCCCCGCTTTTTCGACGTTGTGTCCCGCTGGGTCCCGCTGGGTCCCCTGTTGGGTCCCCGCTGTGTCTTGCTGTGTCCCGCTGTGTCCCCCGCTCTGTCCCCCACTGTGTCCTGA
>NW_012291569.1:0-5387 GCF_000151885.1 Dipodomys ordii | reverse complement strand
CACCGCTGTTTCGCGCTGTGTCCCGCTGTGTTCCGTGGTGTCCCGCTTTGTCCCCCGCTGTGTCCCCAGCTGAGTCCCCGCTGTGTCCCCGCTGTGTCCCTCTGTGTCCTCGCTGTGTCCCCCGCTGTCTCCCGCTCTGTCCCCCGCTGTGTCTCACGCTTTATCCCGTCTGTGTCCCACTCTGTCCCGCTGTGTCCCGCTGTGTCCACCACTGTGTCCCTTTGTGTCCCCAGCTGTGTAACCCGCTGTGTAACGCTGTGAATCCCGCTGTATCGAGGCTGTGTCACGCTGGGTCCCGCTGTGTCCTTGCTCTCTTTTTCGTGGTGTCACCCTCTGTCCCCCGCTGTGTCCCCCGCTCTGTCCTACTTTGTTCCCCGCTGTGTCCCGTTGTGCCCCGCTGTGTCCCCCGCTGTGCCCCTGCTGTGTCCCCGCTGTGTCACGCTGTGTCCTGCTGTGTCCCATTGTGTCCCGCTGTAAGCCTGCTGAGTCCGCCTGTGTCCCCGCCGTGTCCTGCTGTGTCATCGCTCTGTCCTCAGCTGTATCCCGCTGTGTCCTCTGCTGTGTCCCGCTGTGTCAGTCTGTGTCCCGCTGTATCCCGCTGTGACCCCGCTGAGTCCCCGCTGTGTCCTCGCTGTGTCCCCCGCTGTGTCCCGCCGTGTCCTCTCTGGGTCCCCCGCTGTGTCCGCTGTGTCCGCTCTGTCCCTGCTGTGTCCTGCTGTGTCCCGCTGTGTCCCCGCTTTGTGCCCGCTGTGTCCCGCTGTGTACTTCGTTGTGTCAGGCTGTGTCCCCCGCTTTGTTCCGCTGTGTCCCCGCAGTGTCCCCGCTGTGTCCCGCTGTGTCACACTGTGTCCCATGGTGTCCTGCTTTGTCCCCAGCTGTGTCCCCCGCTGAGTCCCCTCGGTATCCTGCTGTGTCCTCGCTGTGTGCCCCGCTGTCTCCCACTTTGTCCCATGCTGTGTCCCACTGTGTCCTCGCTGTGTCCCCCGCTGTGTCCCGCTATGTCCCCGCTGTGTCCCAAGCTGTGTCCCGCTGTGTCCCGCTGTGTACCCTGCTGTGTCCTGCTATGTTCCCGCAGTGTCCCCGCTGTGTCCCCACTGTGTCCTGCTGTGTCCTCTATGTGTCCCCCGCTGTGTTCCGTTGTGTCCCCAGCTGTGTACCCCGCTGTGTCCCAGCTGTATGGACGCTGTGTCCCGCTGTGTCCCGCTATGTCCCGCGTTGTGTCCCGCGTTGTCCCCCGCTGAGTCCCCGCTGTGTCCCCGCTGTGTCCCCGCTGTGTCAGCTCTGTCCTCCCTGTGTCCCCCTCTGTGTCCCGCTGTGTCCCCTGCTGTGTCCCGCTGTGTCTACTGCTGTGTTCCTGCTGTGTCCCGCTGTGTCCCCCTGTGTCCTCACTGTGTCCCAAGCTGTGTCCCGCTGTTTACCCCGCTGTGTCCTGCTATGTTCCCGCAGTGTCCCCGCTGTGTCCCCGCTGTGTCCTGCTGTGTCCTCGATGTGTTCCCCGCTGTGTTCCGTTGTGTCCCCAGCTGTGTACCCCGCTGTGTCCCGCTGTGTCCCCGTTGTATCGACGCTGTGTCCCGCTGTGTCCCGCTTTGTCCCCCGCTGTGTCCCCCGCTGAGTCCCCGCTGTGTCCCCGCTGTGTCCCGCTCTGTCCTCCCTGTGTCCCCCTCTGTGTCCCGCTGTGTCCCCTGCTGTGTCCTGCTGTGTCTTCTGCTGTGTTCCTGCTGTGTCTCGCTGTGTCCTGCTGTGTCCCCCTGTGTCCTCACTGTGTCCCACGCTGTGTTCCGCTGAGTACTTGCTGTGTCCCCAGATGTGCCCCGTTGTGTCCCCAGCTGTGAACCCCGCTGTGGCCCACTGTGTCCCCGCTGTGTCCCGCTGTGCCCCCACTGTGTCCCCTTGTGTCCACAGATGTGTACCACACTATGTAACGCTGTATCCCCGCTGTATCGACGCTGGGTCCCGCTGGGTCTCGCTGTGTCCTTGCTGTGTTCCCTGCTGTGTCCCGCAGTGTCCCCCGCTGTGTCCCCCGCTGTGTCCTCGCTGTGTCACCCGCTGTGTCCTGCTGTGTCCTCGCTGTGTCCCCCGCTGTGTCCTGCTGTGTCCCCCGCTGTGTCCCGCTGTGTCCTCGCTGTGTCCCGCTCTGTCTCCCCCTTGTCCCCGCTGTGTCCCGCTGTGTCCCGTGGTGTCCCGCTTTGTCCCCCGTTGTGTCCCCCGCTGAGTTCCCGCTGTGTCCCCGCCTTGTCCCGCTCTGTCCTCCCTGTGTCCCCCGATGTGTCCCGCTGTGTCCCCTGCTGTGTCCCGCTGTGTCTACTGCTGTGTTCCTGCTGTGTCCCGCTGTGTCCTGCTGTGTCCCCCTGTGTCCTCACTGTGTCATACGCTGTGTTCCGCTGAGTACTTGCTGTGTCCCCCGATGTGCCCCGTTGTGTCCCCAGCTGTGTACCCCGCTGTGGCCCACTCTGTCCCCGCTGTATCGACGCTGTGTCCCGCTGGGTCCCGCTGTGTCCTCGCTGTGTCCACCGCTGTGTCCCGCTGTGTCCACCGCTGTGTACCGCTGTGTCCCCAGTTGTGCCCCACTGTGTCCCGCTGTGGCCCCCGCTGTGGCCCCCGCTGTGTCCCGCTGTGTCCCCCGCTGTCTCCCGCTGTGTCCACTGCTGTGTCCCCGCTGTGTCCCGCTTTTTCCCCCGCTGTGTCCTGCTGTGTCCTCGCTGTGTCTCCCGCTGTGTCCCGCTGTGTCCTCGCTGTGTCCCCTGCTGTGTCCCGCTGTGTCCCCCGCTGTGTCCTGATGTGTCCCGCTTTGTCCCGCTGTGTCCCTGCTGTGACCCTCAGTGTCCCAGTGTGTCCCCGCTGTGTACCCCTCTGTGTCCCCCGCTGTGTCGCGCTGTGTCCCCCGCTGTGTCGCGCTGTGTCCCCTCTCTGTCCCCTGCTGTCCCCCGCTGTGTCCCCCGCTGTGTCTCGCTGTGTCGCCCACTGTGTCCCGCTGTGCCCCTGCAGTGTCCCCGCTGTGTCCCACTGTGTCACACTGTGTCCCGTGTTGTCCCGCTTTGACCCCCGCTGTGACCTCGCATTGTTTCCCGCTGTGTCCCGCTGTGTCCTCGCTGTGTTCCCCGCTGTGTCCCGCTGTGTCCGACTGTGTCCCGCGCTGTCCCCGCTGTGTCCCGCTGTGTCCTGCTGTGTCCTCGCTGTGTCCCACGTTGTGTCCCGCTGTGTCCCCCGCTGTATCATCCTCTGTGTCCCGCTCTGTTCCCCGCTGTGTCCCACTGTGTCCTCGCTGTGTCCCCCGCTGTGTCCTGCTGTGTCCCCCACTGTGTCCCGCTGTGTCCTCGCTGTGTCCCGCTCTGTCTCCCCCTTGTCCCCGCTGAGTCCCGCTGTGTCCCGTGGTGTCCCGCTTTGTCCCCCGTTGTGTCCCCCGCTGAGTTCCCGCTGTGTCCCCGCCTTGTCCCGCTCTGTCCTCCCTGTGTCCCCCGATGTGTCCCGCTGTGTCCCCTGCTGTGTCCCGCTGTGTCTACTGCTGTGTTCCTGCTGTGTCCCGCTGTGTCCTGCTGTGTCCCCCTGTGTCCTCACTGTGTCATACGCTGTGTTCCGCTGAGTACTTGCTGTGTCCCCCGATGTGCCCCGTTGTGTCCCCAGCTGTGTACCCCACTGTGGCCCACTCTGTCCCCGCTATATCGACGCTGTGTCCCGCTGGGTCCCGCTGTGTCCTCGCTGTGTCCACCGCTGTGTCCCGCTGTGTCCACCGCTGTGTACCGCTGTGTCCCCAGTTGTGTCCCACTGTGTCCCGCTGTGGCCCCCGCTGTGGCCCCCGCTGTGTCCCGCTGTGTCCCCCGCTGTCTCCCGCTGTGTCCACTGCTGTGTCCCCGCTGTGTCCCGCTTTTTCCCCCGCTGTGTCCTGCTGTGTCCTCGCTGTGTCTCCCGCTGTGACCTCGCTGTGTCCCCTGCTGTGTCCCGCTGTGTCCCCCGCTGTGTCCTGATGTGTCCCGCTTTGTCCCGCTGTGTCCCTGCTGTGACCCTCAGTGTCCCAGTGTGTCCCCGCTATGGGCTCCTTCTGTGTCCCGCTGTGTCCCGCTCTGTCCCTGCTGTGTCACACTGTGTCCCGTGGTGTCCCACTTTGTCGCACGCTGTGTCCCCCGCTGAGTCCCCTCTGTGTCGCCACTGTGTCCCCCTGTGTCCTCGCTGTGTCCCCCGCTGTCTCCCGCTTTGACTCCCGCTCTGTCCGCTGTGTCCCGCTGTGTCCCCGCTGTGTCCCCAGCTGTGTCCCGCTGTGTCCCGCTGTGTACCCGCTGTGTCCTGCTATGTTCCCGCAGTGTCCCCGCTGTGTCCCGCTGTGTCCTTGCTGTGTCCCCAGCTGTGTACCCCACTGTGTCCCGCTGTGTCCCTGCTGTATCGACGCTGGGTCCCGCTGGGTCCCGCTGTGTCCTCCCTTTGTCCCCCGCTGTGTCCGGCACTGTGTCCCGCTGTGTCTACTGCTGTGTCCCCGCTGTGTCCTGCTGTGTCCAGCTGGGTCAATGCTGTATCCACGCTGGGTCCCGCTGGGTCCTGCTCTGTCATCCCTGTGTCCCCCGCTGTGTCCCGCTCTGTCCCCCGCTGTGTCTCTGCTGTGTCCCCGCTGTGTCCCGCCTTGTCCAGCTGTGTACTGCTGTGTCCCCCGCTGAATCACGCTGTGTCCCAATGTGTCCCAATGTGTCCTCGCTCTGTCTCCCGCTATGTCCCGCTGTGTCCTCCCTGTGTCCCCCGCTGTGTCCCGCTGTGTCCCCCGCTGTGTTCCCCGCTATGTCCCGCTGTGTCCCCCGCTGTGTCCCACTGTGTCCTTGCTGTGTCCCGCTGTGTACCCCGCTGTGTCCAGCTGTGTCACCGCTTTGTCTCGCTGTGGCCCCTCTCTGTCTCCGCTATCCCCCGCTGTGTCCCCCGCTGTGTCCCGCTGTGTCCCGCTGTGTCCCCCGCCTTGTCCTGCTGTGTCCCGCAGTGTTCCCGCTGTGTCCCGCTGTGTCACACTGTGTCCCGTGGTGTCCCACTTTGTCCCACGCTGTGTCCCCCGCTGAGTCCCCTCTGTGTCGCCGCTGTGTCCCCCTGTGTCCTCGCTGTGTCCCCCGCTGTCTCCCGCTTTGACTCCCGCTGTGTTCTGCTGGGTCCCGCTGTGTCCCCGCTGTGTCCCCAGCTGTGTCCCGCTGTGTCCCGCTGTGTACCCCGCTGTGTGCTGCTATGTTCCCGCAGTGTTCCCGCTGTGTCCCGCTGTGTCCTCGCTGTGTCCCAAGCTGTGTACCCCACTGTGTCCCGCTGTGTACCTGCTGTATCGATGCTGGGTCCCGCTGTGTCCCGCTGTGTCCTCCCTTTGTCCCCCGCTGTGTACCAGCTGTGTCCGGCACTGTGTGCCGCTGTGTCTACTGCTGTGTCCCCGC
>NW_012291568.1:0-1487 GCF_000151885.1 Dipodomys ordii | reverse complement strand
GCTGTGTCGCCGCTGTGTCCCGCTGTTTCCTGCTGTGTCCTCGCTTTGTCCCACGCTGTGTTCCGCTGTGTCCCCTGCTGTGTCCCGCTGTGTCCCGCTGTGTCCCTGCTGTGTCCCGCTGTGTCCTCCGCTGTGTCCCGCTGTGTCCCGCTTTGTCCCTGCTGTGACCCTCTCTGTCCCCGCAGTATTGACGCTGTGTCCCGGTGTGTCCCACTGTGTCCGCGCTGTGTTCCCGGCTGTGTCCCGCTGTGTACCCCTCTGTGTCCCCCGCTGTGTCGCGCTGTGTCCCCCGCTGTGTCGCGCTGTGTCCCCTCTCTGTCCCCTGCTGTCCCCCGCTGTGTCCCCCGCTGTGTCTCGCTGTGTCGCCCACTGTGTCCCGCTGTGCCCCTGCAGTGTCCCCGCTGTGTCCCACTGTGTCACACTGTGTCCCGTGTTGTCCCGCTTTGACCCCCGCTGTGACCTCGCATTGTTTCCCGCTGTGTCCCGCTGTGTCCTCGCTGTGTTCCCCGCTGTGTCCCGCTGTGTCCCCCGTTGTGTCCACCGCTGTGTCCTCGCTGTGTCCCCCGCTGTCCCGCTATGTCCTCGCTGGGTCCCCCGCTGTGTCCCGCTGTGTCCCCCGCTGTGTCCCGCTGTGTCCGACTGTGTCCCGCGCTGTCCCCGCTGTGTCCCGCTGTGTCCTGCTGTGTCCTCGCTGTGTCATCCTCTGTACGCTGTGTCCCGCTGTGTCCCCCGCTGTGTCATCCTCTGTGTCCCGCTCTGTTCCCTGCTGTGTCCCACTGTGTCCTCGCTGTGTCCCCCGCTGTGTCCTGCTGTGTCCCCCACTGTGTCCCGCGGTGTCCTCGCTGTGTCCCGCTCTGTCTCCCCCTTGTCCCCGCTGTGTCCCGCTGTGTCCCGTGGTTTCCCGCTTTGTCCCCCGTTGTGTCCCCCGCTGAGTTCCCGCTGTGTCCCCGCCTTGTCCCGCTCTGTCCTCCCTGTGTCCCCCGATGTGTCCCGCTGTGTCCCCTGCTGTGTCCCGCTGTGTCTACTGCTGTGTTCCTGCTGTGTCCCGCTGTGTCCTGCTGTGTCCCCCTTTGTCCTCACTGTGTCATACGCTGTGTTCCGCTGAGTACTTGCTGTGTCCCCCGATGTGCCCCGTTGTGTCCCCAGCTGTGTACCCCGCTGTGGCCCACTCTGTCCCCGCTGTATCGACGCTGTGTCCCGCTGGGTCCCGCTGTGTCCTCGCTGTGTCCAACGCTGTGTCCCGCTGTGTCCACCGCTGTGTACCGCTGTGTCCCCAGTTGTGTCCCACTGTGTCCCGCTGTGGCCCCCGCTGTGGCCCCCGCTGTGTCCCGCTGTGTCCCCCGCTGTCTCCCGCTGTGTCCACTGCTGTGTCCCCGCTGTGTCCCGCTTTTTCCCCCGCTGTGTCCTGCTGTGTCCTCGCTGTGTCTCCCGCTGTGTCCCGCTGTGTCCTCACTGTGTCCCCTGCTGTGTCCCGCTGTGTCCCCCGC
>NW_012291567.1:0-1584 GCF_000151885.1 Dipodomys ordii | reverse complement strand
GGTGGGACACAGCGGGGGACACATGGGGAACACAGCGGGACACAGCGGGGACACAGCGGGACTCAGCGGGGGACACAGCAGTATACAGCAGGACACAGCGGGGACACAGCAGGGACACAGCGGGGGACACAGCAGGGACACAGCGGGACACAGCGGGGAACACAGCGGGACACAGAGGGGGACACAGAGGGGTACACAGCGGGACACAGCTGGGAACACAGCGGGTCACAGCGGGACACAGCGGGAACACAGCTGGACACAGCGGGGTACACAGTGGGACACAGGGGGAACACAGTGGGGACACAGCGGGGGACACAGCGGGACACATTGGGTCACAGCGGGGGACACAACGGGCGACACAGCGGGGGACAGCAGAGGACAGAGAGGGGACAGCGCGGCGACACAGAGGGGACGCAGCTGGGGACACAACGTGGGACAAAGTGGGACACCACGGGACACAGTGTTACACAGCCGGACACAGCGGGGACACTGCGGGACACAGCAAGATAAAGCGGGGGACACAGCGGGACACAGCGGGACACAGCGGGGGAAAGCGGGGACACAGCGGGACACAGTGGGCTACCTAGTGAGGACACAGCGGGACACAACAGGGGACACAGCGAGGACACAGCGGGGGACACAGCGGGACACAGTGGGGAACACAGCGAGGACAAAGCGGGACACAACGGGACCCAGCGTCGATACAGCGGGGAGGCAGCGTTACACAGCGTGGTACACACTGTGGACACAACGGGACACAGTGGGGGCACAGCGGGACACAGTGGGACACAGCGGGGACAAAGCGTGAGACACAGCGAGGGACAGAGAGGGAAACAGCAGGGGACACAGTGAGGACACAGTGGGACACAGCGGTGACACAGCGGGGACTCAGCGGGGGACACAGTGGGACACAGCGGGGGACACTGCGGGACACAGCAGAGGACACTGCGGGTCACAGTGTGGGACAGAGCGTGGGACACAGCGAGACACAGCGGGGACAAAGCTGGACACAGCGGGGTACACAGAGGGACACAGCAGGGACACAGCGGGGAAACAGCGTGACACAAAAGGACACAGTTGGACACAGCGGGGTACACAGCGGGACACAGCGGGCACACAGCGGGGACACAGCGGGACACAGCGGCGACAGAGTCGGACACAGCGGGACACAGCGGGGGACACAGCGGGGGACAAAACGGGACAACACGGGACACAGTGTGACAGAGTGGGACACAGCGGGGACACTGCAGGGGCACAGCGGGACAAAGCGGGCGACACAGTGAGACACAGCGTGGGACACAGCGGGGGACAGCAGGGGACAGAGAGGGGACATAGCGGGACACAGCAGGGGACACAGAGGGGGACACAGCGGGACACAGCCGGAAACACAGCGTGGACACAGCGGGACACACCGGGACACAGCGTCAATACAGCGGGGACAGAGAGGGTCACAGCAGGGACACAGCGGGACACAGCGGGACACAGCGGGGGACACAGCGGGACACAGCGGGGACACAGCGGGACACAGCGGGACACAGCGGAGGACACAGCGGAACACAGCGTGGGACACAGCGTGGGACACGG
>NW_012291566.1:0-5932 GCF_000151885.1 Dipodomys ordii | reverse complement strand
AGCGGGGGACAGCAGGGGACAGAGAGGGGACACAGCGGGACACAGCGGGGGACACAGAGGGGTACACAGCGGGACACAGCCGGGAACACAGCGCGGACACAGCGGGACACACCGGGACACAGCGTCAATACAGCGGGGCAGAGAGGGTCACAGCAGGGACAAAGCGGGACACAGCGGGACACAGCGGGGGACACAGCGGGACACAGCGGGGACACAGCGGGACACAGCGGGACACAGCAGGGGACACAGCGGAACACAGCGTGGGACAAAGCGAGGACACAGCAGGAAACAGCGGGACACAGCGGCGACACAGCAGGGACACAGCAGGGACACAGCGGGGACACAGTGGGGGCACAGCGGGACTCAGCGGGACACAGTGGGACACAGCGGGGACAAAGCTTGAGACACAGCGGGGTACAGAGCTGGAGACAGCGGGGGACACAGCCAGGACACAGGGGGACACAGCGTTGCCACAGCGGGGTCTCAGCGGGGGACACAGCGGGAGACAAAGAGGGACACCACGGAACACAGCGGGATACAGCACGAAACAGCAGTGACACTGCGGGGACACAGTGGGAAACAGCGGGGGACACAGTGGGACACAGAGGGGGACAGAGCGGGACACAGTGGGGGACAGAGCGTGGGACACAGCGAGACACAGCGGGGACAAAGCTGGACACAGCGGGGTACACAGAGGGACACAGCGGGGACGCAGCGGGGAAACAGCGTGACACAGCAGGACACAGCGGGACACAGCGGGGGACACATCGAGGACACAGCCTCACACAGCATGGAACACAGCAAGGACACAGTGGGACACAGCGGGGGACACAGCGGGACATAGCGGGGAACACAGCGGGGGACACAGCGGGACATAGCGGGACACAGCGGGGGACACAGGGAGGACAAAGCGGGACACAGCGGGGCACAGAGCGAGGACACATTGGGACACATTGGGACACAGCGGGATTCAGCGGGGGACACAGCAGTACACAGCGGGACAAAGCGGGACACAGCGGGGACACAGCAGAGACACAGCGGGGGACAGAGCGGGACACAGCGGGGGACACAGGGATGACAGAGCAGGACCCAGCGGGACCCAGCGTGGATACAGCAGGGACCCAGCTGGACACAGCGGGACACAGCGGGGACACAGCAGTCGACAGAGCGGGACACAGTGCCGGACAGAGCGGGACACAGCGGGGGAAAAAGGGAGGACCCAGCGGGACCCAGCGGGAACCAGCGTCAATACAGCAGTGACAGAGCGGGACACAGTGGGGTACACAGCTGGGGACACAACAAGGAGACAGCGGGACACAGCGGGACACAGCCGGGACACTGCGGGAACATGGCAGGACACAGCGGGTACACAGCGGGACACAGCGGGACACAGCTGGGGACATAGCGGGGACACAGCGGGACACAGCGGAACACAGCGGGAGTCAAAGCAGGAGACAGCGGGGTACACAGCGAGGACACAGGGGGACACAGCGGCGACACAGAGGGGACTCAGCAGGGGACACAGCGTGGGACAAAGTGGGACACCACGGGACACAGTGTGACACAGCGGGACACAGCGGGAACACTGCGGGACAAAGCAGGACAAAGCGGGGGACACAGCGGGACACAGCGAGGGACATAGCGGGGGACAGCGGAGACAGAGAGTGGCCACAGAGAGACAAAGCGGTGACACAGCTGGACACAGCGGGTTGCACAGCGGGACACAGCGGGCACACAGCGGGGACACAGCGAGACACAGCGGGACACAGCGGGGGACACAGGGAGGACACAGCGGGACACAGCAGGGGACAGAGCGAGGACACATTGGGACACAGAGGGATTCAGCGGGGGACACAGCAGTACACAGCGGGACAAAGCGGGACACAGCGGGGACACAGCAGAGACACAGCGGGGGACACAGCTGGGGACACAGCGGGACACAGCGGGGGACACAGGGATGACAGAGCAGGACCCAGCGGGACCCAGCGTGGATACAGCAGAAACCCAGTTGGACACAGCAGGACACAGCGGGGACACAGCAGTAGACACAGCGGGACACAGTGCCGGACACAGCGGGACACAGTGGGGGACAAAGGGAGGACACAGCGGGACCCAGCGGGACCCAGCGTCGATACAGCAGGGACACAGTGGGACACAGTGGGGTACACAGCTGGGGACACAGCGAGGACACAGCGGGACACAGCGGGGACACAGCGGGACACAGCGGGACACAGTGGGGGACACAGCGGAACACAGCGTGGGACACAGCGAGGACACAGCAGGACACAGCGGGACACAGCGGCGACACAGCAGGGACACAGCAGGGACACAGCGGCGACACAGTGGAGGCACAGCGGGACACAGCGGGACACAGTGGGACACAGCGGGGACAAAGCGTGAGACACAGCGGGGTACAGAGCTGGAGACAGCGGGGGACACAGCCAGGACACAGAGGGACACAGCGTTGACACAGCGGGGTCTCAGCGGGGGACACAGCGGGAGACAAAGAGGGACACCACGGAACACAGCGGGACACAGCAGGAAACAGCAGTGACACTGCGGGGACACAGTGGGACACAGCGGGGGACACAGCGGGACACAGAGGGGGACAGAGCGGGACACAGTGGGGACAGAGCGTGGGACACAGCGAGACACAGAGGGGACAAAGCTGGACACAGCGGGGTACACAGAGGGACACAGCGGGGACGCAGCTGGGAAACAGCGTGACACAGCAGGACACAACGGGACACAGCGGGGGACACATCGAGGACACAGCGGCACACAGCATGGGACACAGCAAGGACACAGTGGGACACAGCAGGGGACACAGCGGGACATAGCGAGGAACACAGCGGGGGACACAGCGGGACACAGCGGGGGACACAGGGAGGACACAGCGGGACACAGCGGGGGACAGAGCGAGGACACATTGGGACACATTGGGACACAGCGGGATTCGGCGAGGGACACAGCAGTACACAGCGGGACAAAGCGGGACACAGCGGGGACACAGCAGAGACACAGCGGGGGACAGAGCGGGACACAGCGGGGGACACAGGGATGACAGAGCAGGACCCAGCGGGATCCAGCGTGGATACAGCAGGGACCCAGCTGGACACAGCGGGACACAGCGGGGACACAGCAGTAGACAGAGCAGGACACAGTGCCGGACAGAGCGGGACACAGCGGGGGACAAAGGGAGGACACAGCGGGACCCAGCGGGACCCAGCGTCGATACAGCAGGGACACAGCGTGACACAGTGGGGTACACAGCTGAGGACACATCAAGGAGACAGCGGGACACAGCGGGACACAGCCGGGACATTGCGGGAACATAGCAGGACACAGCGGGTACACAGCGGGACACAGCGGGACACAGCTGGGGACACAGCGGGGACACAGCGGGACACAGCGGAACACAGCGGGAGTCAAAGCGGGAGACAGCGGGGCACACAGCGAGGACACAGGGGGACACAGCGGCGACACAGAGGGGACTCAGCGGGGGACACAGCGTGGGACAAAGTGGGACACCACGGGACACAGTGTGACACAGCGGGACACAGCGGGAACACTGCGGGACACAGCAGGACAAAGCGGGGGACACAGCGGGACACAGCGGGACACAGCGGGGGACATAGCGGGGGACAGCGGAGACAGAGAGTGGCCACAGCGAGACAAAGCGGTGACACAGCTGGACACAGCGGGGTACACAGCGGGACACAGCGGGCACACAGCGGGGACACAGCGGGACACAGCGGGACACAGCGGGGGACACAGGGAGGACACAGCGGGACACAGCGGGGCACAGAGCGAGGACACATTGGGACACAGCGGGATTCAGCGGGGGACACAGCAGTACACAGCGGGACAAAGCGGGACACAGCGGGGACACAGCGGGGACACAGCAGAGACACAGCGGGAGACACAGCGGGACACAGCGGGGGACACAGGGATGACAGAGCAGGACCCAGAGGGACCCAGCGTGGATACAGTTGGACACAGCAGGACACAGCGGGGACACAGCAGTAGACACAGCGGACACAGTGCCGGACACAGCGGGACACAGCGGGGGACAAAGGGAGTACACAGCGGGACCCAGCGGGACCCAGCGTCGATACAGCAGGGACACATCGGGACACAGTGGGGTACACAGCTGGGGACACAGCGAGGACACAGCGGGACACAGCGGGGACATAGCGGGACACAGCGGGACACAGCGGGGGACACAGCGGAACACAGCGTGGGACACAGCGAGGACACAGCAGGACAGAGCGGGACACAGCAGTGACACAGCAGGGACACAGCAGGGACAAAGCGTGAGACACAGCGGGGGACAGAAAGGGAGACAGCAGGGGACTCAGCGAGGAAACAGCGGGACACAGCGGTGACCCAGCGGGGACTCAACGGGGGACACAGTGGGACACAGCAGGGGAAACAGCAGGACACAGCGGGGGACACTGCGGGACACAGTGTGGGACAGAGCGTGGGACACAGCGAGACACAGCGGGGACAAACTGGGACACCACGGGACACAGCGGGACACAGCAGGGACAGTGCGGGAACATAGCGGGACACAGCGGGGTACACAGCGGGACACAGCAGGACACAGCGGGACCCAGCAGGACACAGCGTCGATACAGCCGGGACACAGCGTTACACAGCAGGGTACACAGTTGGGGACACAGAGGGTCACAGTGGGCCACACAGCGGGACCCAGCAGGACACAGCGTCGATACAGCGGGCACACAGCGGGACACAGCGGGGTACACAGCTGGGGACACAATGGGACACAGCAGGGGACACAGCGAGGACACAGCGGAACACAGCGGGACACAGCTTGGGACACAGCGGGGACACAGCGGGACACAGCGGGGGACAGAGCGAGGACACAGCGGGATAGAGCGGGACACAGCGTGGGACAAAGTGGGAGACAGCGGGGGACACAGCGGGACACAGCGGGGGACACTGCGGGACACAGTGTGGGACAGAGCATGGGACACAGCGAGACACAGCGGGGAAAAAGCTGGACACAGCGGGGTACACAGAGGGACACAGCAGGGACACAGCAGGGAAACAGCGTGACACAAAAGGACACAACTGGACACAGCGGGGTACACAGCAGGACACAGCGGGCACACAGCGGGGACACAGCGGGACACAGAGGGACACAGTGGGGACAGAGCGGGACACAGTCGGACACAACGGGACACAGCGTGGGACACAGCGGGACACAGCGGGGGACACAGCGAGGACACAGCGGGACACAGCGGGGGACACAGCGAGGACACAGCGGTGGACACAACGGGGGACACAGCGGGACACAGCGGGGAACACAGCGAGGACACAGCGGGGACTCAGCGGGGGACACAGCGGGGGACACAGCGGGGGACAAAGTGGGACACCACGGGACACAGTGTGACACAGCGGGACACAGCGGGGACACTGCGGAGACACAGCAGGACAAAGCGGGGGACACAGCGGCACACAGCGGAACACAGCGTGGGACACAGCGGGGTACAGCTGAGACAGAGATGGGCCACAGCGGGACACAGCGGTGACACAGCTGGACACTGCGGGGTACACAGCGGGACACAGCGGGCACACAGCTGGGGACACAGCGGGGACAAAGTGAGACACCATGGGACACAGCGACGACACAGCGGGAAACAGCGGAACACAGCGGGGGACAAAGCAGGATGAAGCGGGGGACATAGCGGGACACAGCGGGACACAGCGGCACACAGTGGGGGACACAGCTGGGGACAGCGGAGACAGAGATGGGCCACAGCGGGACACAGCGGTGACATAGCTGGACACAGCGGAGTACACAGCGGGACACAGCAGGCACACCGGGGACACAGCGGGACACAGCGGGACACAGCGGGGACACAGTGGGACACAGCGGGACAAAGCGGGGGACACAGCGGGACAC
>NW_012291565.1:0-9072 GCF_000151885.1 Dipodomys ordii | reverse complement strand
AGCAGAAGGAGAAACAGAAGAAGCACAATCTGAAGAAGAAGCAGAAGAAACAGAAATAGTAGAATAAGCAGAAGCAGAAGCACCAGGAGAAGCAGAAGAAGAAGAAGGAGAAGGCGAAAGAGAAGGATTAGGAGTAGGAGAAGCAAAAGGATAAGCAGAAGCAGAAAGAGACGCAGAAGTAGAAGCAGCACGAGAAGTAGGAGAAGCAGGAGAAGCAGAAGCAAGAGAAGCAGAAGAAACAGAAGACGTTGAAGCAGAATGAGAAGCAGAAGGAGAAATTGAAGCAGAAGGAGAAGGAGAAGCAGAAGGAGAAGCAGAAGAAGGAGAAGGAGAAGGAGAAGCAGTAAGAGAAGCAGAAAGAGAAGCAGAAAGAGAAGCACAACGAGAAGCAGGAGAAGCAGAAGCAGGAGAAGCAGAAGCAGAAGAAACATAAGAAGGAGAAGAAGGAGAAGCAGAAGGAGAAGCAGAAACAGAAGGAAAAGCAGAAATAGAAGCAGGAGCAGCAGAAGAAGCAGCAGCAGGAGAAGCAGAAGCAGAAGAAGCCGTAGAAACAGAAGCAGAACCTGAAGCATAAGGAGATACAGGAGAAGCAGAAGAAACAGAATCTGGAGAAGCAGAAGGAGAAGCAGAAGCAGAAAGAGAAGCAAAAGCAGAAGGAGAAGCATAAGGAGAAGCAGAAGAAACAGAAGAAGCAGAGGCAGTAGCAGAAGATGTAGAAGCAGAAGGAGAAGCAGAAGAAGGAGCAGGAGAAGGAAAAGCAGCAGGAGAAGCAGAAAGAGAAGCAGAAGGAGAAGCAGGAGATGCAGAAACAGGAGAAGCAGAAGCAGAAGAAACAGGAGAAGGACAAGAAGCAGAAGCAGAAGGAGATGCAGAAACAGAAGGAGAAGCAGAAGGAGAAGGAGGGAAAACAGAAGAAGCAGAAGCAGGAGAAGCAGAAGCATAAGAATGCGAAGAAGCAGAAGGAGAACCTGAAGCAGAAGGAGAAGCAGGAGAAGCAGAAGAAGCAGAATCTGGAGAAGCAGAAGGAGAAGCAGAAGGAGAAGCATAAGCAGAAAGAGAATCAAAAGCAGAAGGAGAAGCAGAAGGAACAGAAGAAGTAGAAGCAGTAGCAGGTGTAGCAGAAGCAGAAGGAAAATCAGAAAAACAGGAAGGAGAAGGAGAAACAGAAGGAGAAGTAGAAGGAGAAGCAGAAAGAGAAGCAGGTAAAGCAGAAGAAGAAAAAGCAGAAGGAGAATCAGAAGGAGAAGCAGAAGAAGGAGAAGGAGAAACAGATACAGAAGAAGATGCAGAAGGAGAAGCAAGAGAAGCAGAAGAAGCAGAAGCAGAAGGAGAAGCAGAAGAAGCAGAATCTGGAGAAGCAGAAGGAGAAGCAGAAGCAGAAAGAGAAGCAAAAGCAGAAGGAGAAGCAGAAGAAACAGAAGAAGCAGAGGCAGTAGCAGAAGAAGCAGAAGATTCAGAAGCAGAAGGAGAAGCAGAAGGAAAAGCAGAAGAACTAGAAGGAGAAGGAGAAGGAGAGACAGGAGTAGAAGCAGAAAGAGAAGCAGAAGAAGGAGCAGTAGAAGGAAAAGCAGCAGGAGAAACAGAAAGAGCAGCAGAAGGAGAAGCAGGAAATTCAGAAACAGGAGAAGAACAAGCAGAAGAAACAGGAGAAGGACAAGAAGCAGAAGCAGAAGGAGAAGCAGAAAGAGAAGGATGGGAAGCAGAAGAAGCAGAAGCAGGAGAAGCAGAAGCATAAAAATCCGAAGAAGCAGAAGCAGAACCTGAAGCAGAAGGAGAAGCAGAAGAATCAGAATCTGGAGAAGCAGAATGAGAATCAGAAGGAGAAGCAGAAGCAGAAAGAGAATCAAAAAAAGAAGGAGAAGCAGAAGAAACAGAAGAAGTAGAAGCAGTAGCAGAAGTAGAAGAAGAAGAAGAAGAAGAAGAAGAAGAAGAAGAAGAAGAAGAAGCAGTAGAAGCATAAGAAGCAGAAGCAGGAGAAGCAGCACCTGAAGAAAAAGAAGAAGCATAAGAAGCAGAAGCAGAAGAAGCAGAACCAGAAGAAAAAGAAGAAGCATAAGAAGCAGAAGCTGAGGGAGAAGCAGAAGAAGGAGAAGGAGCAGCAGAAGATGCAGCAGAAGCAGATGCAGAAGCAGAAAGAGAAGCAGAAATAGAAGGAGAAGAAGGAGAAGTTGCAGAATCAGAAGAATCAGAAGAAGAACAACCAGCAGGAGAAGCAGAAGAAGCAGAAGCGGGAGAAGCAGAAGAAGAAGATGAAGGAGAAGGAGCAGAAGGAGAAGCAGAAGCAGAAGGAGAAGCAGAAAGAGAACCAGAAGAAGCAGAAGAAGCAGTAGCAGGAGAAGCAGAAGCAGAAGAAACAGAAGAAGCCGAAGAATCAGAAGGAGAACCTGAAGCAGAAGGAGAAGCAGAAGCAGCAGCAGCTGGAAAAGCAGAAGCAGAAGAAACCAAAAAAGCAGAAGAAGCAGAAGCAGAACGAGAAGCAGAAGAAGAAGGAGAAAGAGAAGGATTAGGAGTAGGAGGAGCAGAAGCAGAATAAGAAGCAGAAAGAGAAGCAGAAGGAGAAGCAGAAGGAGAAACAGAAGCAGAAGCAGGAGAAGCAGAAGCAGAAGCAGAAAGAGAAGCACAAGAAGGAGGAATTGAAGGAGAAGGAGAAGGAGACGGAGAAGCAGAAGGAGAAGTAGGAGAAGCAGAAGAAGAAGAAGCAGTAGAAGCAGAAACAGAAGAAACAGAAAAAGTAGAAGAAGCAGAAGAAGAAGCAGCAGGAGAAGCAGAAGAAGAAGAAGGAGAAGGAGAAAGAGAAGGATTAGGAGTAGGAGAAACAGAAGGGTAAGCAGAAGCAGAAAGAGAAGCAGAAGGAGAAGCAGGAGAAGCAGAAGCAGAAGCAGCAGGAGAAGCAGAAGCAAAATGAAAAACAGAAGAAGGAGAAATTGAAACAGAAGAAGATGCAGAAGGAGAAGCAGAAGCAGAAGTAGAAGCAGAAGAAGGAGAAGCAGAAGGAGAAGCATAAGGAGAAACAGAAGGAGAAGCAGGAGAAGCAGAAGCAGGAGAAGCAGAATCAAAAGAAATAGAAGAAGGATAATAAGCAGAAGCAGAAAGAGAAGCAGAAACAGAAGGAGAAGCAGAAATAGAAGCAGAAGAAGCAGAAGCAGAACCTGAAGCAGAAGGAGAAGCAGAAGAAGCAGAATCTGGAGAAGAAGGAGAACCAGAAGGAGAAGCAGAAGCAGAAAGAGAAGCAAAAGCAGAAGGAGAAGCAGAAGAAACAGAAGAAGCAGAATCAGTAGCAGAAGTAGCTGAAGATGCAGAAGCAGAAAGAGAAGCAGAAGGAATAGCAGAAGAACGAGAAGGAGAAATAGAAGGAGAACCAGAAGGAGAAGCAGAAGCAGAAAGAGAAGCAAAAGCAGAAGGAGAAGCAGAAAGAGAAACAGAAGAAACAGAAGAAGCAGAAGCAGAAGCAGTAGCAGAAGAAGCTGAAGATGCAGAAGCAGATAGAGAAGTAGAAGGAATAGCAAAATAACGACAAGGAGAAACAGAAGGAGAAGAAGAATGAGAAACAGTAGGAAAAGCAGGAAAAACAGAAGAAGCAGAAACAGACGGAGAAGCAGAAGAAGGTGAAGCAGAAGCAGAAGAAGAAGCAGAAGGAAAAGCACAAGCAGAAGGAGATGCAGAAGGAGTAGCAGGAGAAGCAGAAGAAGCAGAAGCAGAAGGAGAAGAAGAAGGAGAAGAAGCAGAATCAGAAGAAGCAGAAGGAGAAGTAGAAAGAGAAGCCGACGAAGAGAAGCAGAACGAGAAGCAGGAGAAGCAGAAGAAGCAGAGCGGGAGAAGCAGAAGAAGAAGAAACAGAAGAAATAGAAGGAGCAGAAGCAGAAGGAGGAGCAGAAGCAGAAGGAGAAGCAGAAAGAGAAGCAGGAAAAGCAGAAGAAGCAGAAGCAGGAGAAGCAGAAGCAGAAGAAACAGGAGAAGGACAAGAAGCAGAAGCAGAAGCAGAAGGAGAAGCAGAAACAGAAGGAGAAGCAGAAAGAGAAGGCGGGGAAGCAGAAGAAGAAGAAGCAGGAGAACAAGAAGCATAAGAATCCGAAGAAGAAGAAGCAGAACCTGAAGCAGAAGGAGAAGCAAGAGAAGCAGAAGAAGCAGAATCTGGAGAAGCAGAATGAGAAGCTGAAGGAGAAGCAGAAGCAGAAAGAGAATCAAAAGGAGAAGGAGAAGCGGAAGAAACAGAAGAAGCAGAAGCAGTAGCAGTTGCAGCAGAAGGAGAAGCAAATGTAAAAGCAGAAGAACGAGAAGGAGAAGGAGAAACAGAAGGAGAAGCAGAAGGAGAAGCAGAAGAAGCAGAAGGAGAAGCAGAAGGAGAAACACAAGCAGAAGAAGCAGCAGAAGGAGAAGCAGAAGCAGAAGAAGATGCAGAAGGAGAAGCAGGAGAAGCAGAAGAAGCAGAAGCAGAAGGAGAAGGAGAAGTAGGAGAAGGAGAAGGAAGAGCCACAGAAGCAATAGGAGAAGCAGAAGGAGAAGCAAAGCAGAATGAGAAGCAGAAAGAGAAGCAGTAGTAGAAGAAGAAGCAGGAAAAGCAGAAGCAGCAGAAAGAGAAGAAGAAGAAGAAGAAGAAGAAGAAGAAGAAGAAGAAGAAGAAGAAGAAGAAGAAGAAGAAGAAGAAGAAGAAGAAGAAGAAGAAGAAGAAGAAGAAGAAGAAGAAGAAGAAGAAGAAGAAGAAGAAGAAGAAGAAGAAGAAGAAGAAGAAGGAGAAGGAGAAGGAGAAGGAGAAGCAGTAGAAGCAGAAGTAGCAGAAGCAGGAGAAGCAGAAGCAGAAGAATAAGAATAAGCATAAGAAGCAGAATCATAGGGAGAAGCAGAAGAAGAAGGAGAAGCAGAAGTAGGAGAGAGAAGGAGAAGGAAGGGCAGCAGAAGCAATAGGAGAAGCAGAATGAGAAGCAGAACCAGAATGAGAAGCAGAAAGAGAAGCAAAAGAAGCAGAAGAAGCAGGAAAAGCAGAAGCAGAAGAAAGAGAAGAAGCAGCAGAAGGAGAAGCAGAAACAGAAGAAGATGCAGAAGGAGAAGCAGGAGAAGCAGAAGAAGGAGAAGGAGAAGGCGAAAGAGAAGGATTAAGAGTAGGAGAAGCAAAAGGATAAGCAGAAGCAGAAAGAGACGCAGAAGGAGAAGCAGCACGAGAAGTAGGAGAAGCAGGAGAAGCAGAAGCAGGAGAAGCAGAAGAAACAGAAGACGCAGAAGCAGAATGAGAAGCAGAAGCAGAAATTGAAGCAGAAGCAGAAGCAGAAGGAGAAGCAGAAGAAGGAGAAGGAGAAGCAGAAAGAGAAGCACAACGAGAAGCAGGAGAAGCAGAAGCAGGAGAAGCAGAAGCAGAAGAAACATAGGAAGGAGAAGAAGCAGAAGCAGAAGGAGAAGCAGAAACAGAAGGAAAAGCAGAAAGAGAAGCAGGAGAAGCAGAAGAAGAAGCAGCAAGAGAAGCAGAAGCAGAAGAAGCTGAAGAAGCAGAAACAGAACCTGAAGCAGAAGGAGAAGCAGGAGAAGCAGAAGAAGCAGAATCTGGAGAAGCAGAGGGAGAAGCAGAAGCAGAAAGAGAAGCAAAAGCAGAAGGAGAAGCAGAAGGGGAAGCAGAAGAAACAGAAGAAGCAGAGGCAGTAGCAGAAGAAACAGAAGATGCAGAAGCAGAAGGAGAAGCAAAAGGAAAAGCAGAAGAACGAGAAGGAGAAGGAGTAGGAGAAGCAGAAAGAGAAGCAGAAGAAGGAGCAGGAGAAGGAAAAGCAGCAGGAGAAGCAGAAAGAGCAGCAGAAGGAGAAGCAGGAGATGCAGAAACTTGAGAAGCAGAAGCAGAAGAAACAGGAGAAGGACAAGAAGCAGAAGCAGAAGGAGAAGCAGAAACAGAACGAGAAGCAGGAAGAGAAGGAGGGAAAGCAGAAGAAGCAGGAGAAGCAGAAGCATAAGAATGTGAAGAAGCAGAAGGAGAACCTGAAGCAGAAGGAGAAGCAGGAGAAGCAGAAGAAGCAGAATCTGAAGAAGCAGAATAAGAAGCAGAACGAGAAGCAGAAGCAGAAAGAGAATCAAAAGCAGAAGGAGAAGCAGAAGAAACAGAAGAAGTAGAAGCAGAAGCAGTTGTAGCAGAAGCAGAAGGAAAAGCAGAAGAACAAGAAGGAGACGGAGAAACAGAAGGAGAAGCAGAAAGAGACGCAGGTAAAACAGACGAAGAAGAAGCAAAAGGAGAATCAGAAGGAGGAGAAGAAGGAGAAGGAGAAGCAGAAGAAGATGCAGAAGGAGAAGCAGGAGAAGCAGAAGAAGCAGAAGCAGGAGGAGAAACAGGAGAAGAAGAAGAAGCAGAAGCAGAAGGAGAAGCAAACAGAGAAGCACAAGGAGTAGTAAAAGAAGCAGCAGAAGGAGAAGCAGCAGAAGAAGCAGAAAAACAAGCAGGAGAAGCAGAAGCAGAAAGAGAAGTAGAAGCAGAAGAAGCAGAAGCAGAAGAAGAAGCAGTAGAAGCATAAGAAGCAGAAGCAGGAGAAGCAGAAGCAGAAGAAAAAGAAGAAGCATAAGAAGCAGAAATAGAAGCAGAGGGAGAAACAGAAGAAGGAGAAGGAGCAGCAGAAGGTGAAGCAGAAGGAGATGCAGAAGCAGAAAGAGAAGCAGAAACACAAGGAGAAGTTGGAGAATCAGAAGAAGCAGAAGCAGAAAGAGAAGCAGAAGAGGGAGAAGGAGAAGCAGAAGCAGAAGGACAAGCAGGAGAAGCAGAAGAAGCAGAAGCGGGAGAAGCAGAAGAAGATAAAGAAGAAGGAGAAGGAGCAGAAGGAGAAGCAGAAGCAGAAGGAGAAGCAGAAATAGAAACAGAAGCAGAAGAAGCAGTTACAGGAGAAGCAGAAGCAGAAGAAACAGAAGAAGCCCAAGAAGCAGAAGGAGAACCTGAAGCAGAAGGACAAGCAGAAGCAGCAGAAGCTGGAAAAGCAGAAGCAGAAGATTCAGAACAAGCAGAAGAAGCAGAAGCAGAACGAGAAGCAGAAGAATAAGAAGGAGAAAGAGAAGGATTAGGAGTAGGAGGAGCAGAAGCAGAATTAGAAGCAGAAAGAGAAGCAGAAGGAGAAGCAGAAGGAGAAACAGAAGAAGCAGAAGCAGGAGAAGCAGAAGCAGAATGAGAAGCACAAGAAGGAGAAATTGAAGGAGAAGGAGAATGAGACGGAGAAGCAGAAGGAGAAGTAGGAGAAGCAGAAGAAGGAGAAGCAGGAGAAGCAGAAGCAGAAGAAACAGAAGAAGGAGAAGAGCAGAAGCAGAAGGAGAAACAGAAGCAGAAGGAGAAGCAGAAGAAGCAGAAGCTGAAGCAGAAGAAACTGAAAAAGCAGAAAAAGAAGAAGAAGCAGAAGAAGAAGTAGCAGGAAAAACAGAAGAAGAAGAAGGAGAAGGAGAAAGAGAAGGATTAGGAGTAGGAGAAAGAGACGGATAAGCAGAAGCACAAAGAGAAGGAGAATGAGAAGGAGGAGCAGGAGAAGCAGAAGAAGCAAAAGCAGGAGAAGCAGAAGCAGAATGAAAAGCAGAAGAAGGAGAAATTGAAACAGAAGAAGATGCAGAAGGAGAAGCAGAAGCAGAAGCAGAAGGAGAAGCAGAAGAAGGAGAAGGAGAAGCAGAAGGATAAGAATAAAGTGAAACAGAAGGAGAAGCAGGAGAAGCAGGAGAAGCATAAGCAGAAGAAATAGAAGAAGGAGAAGAAACAGAAGCAGAAAGAGAAGCAGAAACAGAAGGAGAAGCAGAAATAGAAGCAGAAGAAGCCGAAGAAGCAGAAGCAGAACCTGAAGCAGAAGGAGAAGCAGGAGAAGCAGAAGAAGCAGAATCTGGAGAAGAAAAAGGAGAACCAGAATGAGAAGCAGAAGCAGAAAGAGAAGCAAAAGCAGAAGGAGAAGCAGAAGAAACAGAAGAAGCAGAAGCAGTAGCAGAAGAAGCTGAAGATGCCGAAGCAGAAAGAGAAGCAGAAGGAATAGCAGAAGAACGAGAAGGAGAAGGAGGAACAGAAGGAGAAGAAGAAGGAGAAGCAGAAGGAGAATCAGGAAAGGCAGAAGAAGCAGAATCAGACGGAGAAGCAGAAGAAGGAGAAGGAGAAGCAGAAGCAGAAGAAGAAGAAGACGAATAGCACAAGCAGAAGGAGATGCAGAGGAGAAGCAGGAGAAGCAGAAGAAGCAGAAGCAGAAGGAGAGAAGAAGTAGAAGAAGCAGAATCAGAAGAAGAAGAAGTAGAAAGAGAAGCCGACGAAGAGAAGCAGAACGAGAAGCAGGAGAAGCAGAAGAAGCAGAAGCGGGAGAAGCAGAAGAAGAAGAAACAGAAGAAGGAGAAGGAGCAGAAGCAGAAGGAGAAGGAAAAGCAGAAGGAGAAGCAGAAAGAGAAGCAGGAAAAGCAGAAGAAGCAGGAGAAGCAGAAGCAGAAGAAACAGGAGAAGGACAAGAAGCAGAAGCAGAAGGAGAAGCAGAAACAGAAGGAGAAGCAGAAAGAGGAGAGGAAGCAGAAGAAGCAGAAGCAGGAGAAGCAGAAGCAGAAGAATCCGAAGAAGCAGAAGCAAAACCTGAAGCAAAAGCGGAAGCAGGAGAAGCAGAAGAAGCAGAATCTGGAGAAGCTGAATGAGAAGCTGAAGGAGAAGCAGAATCTGAAAGAGAATCAAAAGCAGAAGGAGACGCAGAAGAAACAGAAGAAGCAGTAGCAGTTGCAGCAGAAGCAGAAGGAGAAGCAGAAAGAAAAGCAGAAGAACGAGAAGAAGAAGGAGAAACAGAAGGAGAAGCAGAAGAAGCAGAAGGAGAAGCAGAAGCAGAAGAAGCAGAAGGAGAAGCAGAAGGAGAAACAGAAGCAGAAGAAGCAGCAGAAGGAGAAGCAGAAGCAGAAGAAGATGCAGAAGGAGAAGCAGGAGAAGCAGAAGAAGCAGAAGCAGAAGGAGAAGTAGAAGTAGGAGAAGGAAGAGCCGCAGAAGAAATAGGAGAAGCAGAAGGAGAAGCAGAAGCAGAATGAGAAGCAGAAAGAGAAGCAGTAGAAGCAGAAGAAGCAGGAAAAGAAGAAGCAGAATAAAGAGAAGAAGAAGAAAAAGAAGAAGAAGAAGAAGAAGAAGAA
>NW_012291564.1:0-9072 GCF_000151885.1 Dipodomys ordii | reverse complement strand
AGCAGAAGAGCAGAATCTGGAGAAGCAGAAGGAGAAGCAGAAGCAGAAAGAGAAGCAAAAGCAGAAAGAGAAGCAGAAGAAACAGAAGAAGCAGAGGCAGTATCAGAAGAAGCAGAAGATTCAGAAGCAGAAGGAGAAGCAGAAGGAAAAGCAGAAGAACTAGAAGGACAAGGAGAAGGAGAAACAGGAGTAGAAGCAGAAAGAGAAGCAGAAGAAGGAGCAGTAGAAGGAAAAGCGGCAGGAGAAACAGAAAGAGCAGCAGAAGGAGAAGCAGGAGATGCAGAAACAGGAGAAGCAGAAGCAGAAGATACACGAGAAAGACAAGAAGCAGAAGCAGAAGGAGAAGCAGAAAGAGAAGCAGAAGAAGCAGTAGCAGGTGAAGCAGAAGCAGAAGAAACAGAAGAAGCCGAAGAATCAGAAGGAGAACCTGAAGCAGAAGGAGAAGCAGAAGCAGCAGAAGCTGGAAAAGCAGAAGCAGAAGAAACCGAACAAGCAGAAGAAGCAGAAGCAGAACGAGAAGCAGAAGAAGAAGGAGAAAGAGAAGGAGTAGGAGTAGGAGGAGCAGAAGGAGAATAAGAAGCAGAAAGAGAAGCAGAAGAAGAAGCAGAAGGAGAAACAGAAGAAGCAGAAGCAGGAGAAGCAGAAGCAGAAGCAGAATGAGAAGCACAAGAAGGAGAAATTGAAGGAGAAGGAGAAAGAGACGGAGAAGCAGAAGGAGAAGTAGGAGAAGCAGAAGAAGAAGAAGCAGGAGAAGCAGAAACAGAAGAAACAGAATGAGAAGAGCAGAAGCAGAAGGAGAAGCAGAAGGAGAAGCAGAAGAAGCAGAAGCTGAAGCAGAAGAAGAAGAAACAGAAAAAGCAGAAGAAGCAGAAGAAGAAGCAGCAGGAGAAGCAGAAGAAGAAGAAGGAGAAGGAGAAAGAGAAGGATTAGGAGTAGGAGAAACAGAAGGATAAGCAGAAGCAGAAAGAGAAGGAGAATGAGAAGGAGAAGTAGGAGAAGCAGAAGAAGCAGAAGCAGGAGAAGCAGAAGCAGAAGAAACATAGGAAGGAGAAGAAGCAGAAGGAGAAGCAGAAACAGAAGGAAAAGCAGAAAGAGAAGCAGGAGAAGCAGAAGAAGCAGCAGCAGGAGAAGCAGAAGAAGAAGAAGGAGAAGGAGAAAGAGAAGGATTAGGAGTAGGAGAAACAGAAGGATAAGCAGAAGCAGAAAGAGAAGGAGAATGAGAAGGAGAAGCAGGAGAAGCAGAAGAAGCAGAAGCAGGAGAAGCAGAAGCAGAAGAAACATAGGAAGGAGAAGAAGCAGAAGGAGAAGCAGGAGAAGCAGAAGAAGCAGAATCTGGAGAAGAAGGAGAACCAGAAGGAGAAGCAGAAGCAGAAAGAGAAGCAAAAGCAGAAGGAGAAGCAGAAAGAGAAGCAGAAGAAACAGAAGAAGCAGAAGTAGAAGCAGTAGCAGAAGAAGGTGAAGATGCAGAAGCAGATAGAGAAGCAGAAGGAATAGCAGAATAACGACAAGGAGAAACAGAAGGAGAAGAAGAATGAGAAGCAGTAGGAGAAGCAGGAAAAACAGAAGAAGCAGAAACAGACAGAGAAGCAGAAGAAGGAGAAGCAGAAGAAGAAGCAGAAGGAAAAGCACAAGCAGAAGGAGATGCAGAAGGAGTAGCAGGAGAAGCAGAAGAAGCACAAGCAGAAGGAGAAGAAGAAGGAGAAGAAGCAGAATCAGAAGAAGCAGGAGAAGTAGAAAGAGAAGCCGACGAAGAGAAGCAGAACGAGAAGCAGGAGAAGCAGAAGAAGCAGAGCGGGAGAAGCAGAAGAAGAAGAAACAGAAGAAATAGAAGGAGCAGAAGCAGAAGGAGAAGCAGAAAGAGAAGCAGGAAAAGCAGAAGAAGCAGAAGCAGAAGCAGAAGAAACAGGAGAAGTACAAGAAGCAGAAGCAGAAGGAGAAGCAGAAACAGAAGGAGAAGCATAAAGAGAAGGAGGGGAAGCAGAAGAAGAAGAAGCAGGAAAACAAGAAGCATAAGAATCCGAAGAAGGAAAAGCAGAACCTGAAGCAGAAGGAGAAGCAAGAGAAGCAGAAGAAGCAGAATCTGGAGAAGCAGAATGAGAAGCTGAAGGAGAAGCAGAAGCAGAAAGAGAATCAAAAGGAGAAGGAGAAGCGGAAGAAACAGAAGAAGCAGAAGCAGTAGCAGTTGCAGCAGAAGGAGAAGCAAAAGTAAAAGCAGAAGAACGAGAAGGAGAAGGAGAAGGAGAAACAGAAGGAGAAGCAGAAGGAGAAGCAGAAGAAGCAGAAGGAGAAGCAGAAGGAGAAACAGAAGCAGAACAGAAGCAGAAGAAGCGTCAGAAGGAGAAGCAGAAGCAGAAGAAGATGCAGAAGGAGAAGCAGGAGAAGCAGAAGAAGCAGAAGCAGAAGGAGAAGGAGAAGTAGGAGAAGGAGAAGGAAGAGCCACAGAAGCAATAGGAGAAGCAGAAGGAGAAGCAGAAGCAGAATGAGAAGCAGAAAGAGAAGCAGTAGAAGAAGAAGAAGCAGGAAAAGCAGAAGCAGCAGAAAGACAAGAAGAAGAAGAAGAAGAAGAAGAAGAAGAAGAAGAAGAAGAAGAAGAAGAAGAAGAAGAAGAAGAAGAAGAAGAAGAAGAAGAAGAAGGAGAAGGAGAAGGAGAAGGAGAAGGAGAAGGAGAAGGAGAAGCAATAGAAGCAGAAGAAGCAGAAGCAGGAGAAGCAGAAGCAGGAGAAGCAGAAGCAGAAAAAAAGAATAAGCATAAGAAGCAGAATCAGAGGGAGAAGCAGAACAAGGAGAAGCAGAAGCAGAAGAAGCAGCAGAAGGAGAAGCAGAAGCAGAAGAAGATGCAGAAGGAGAAGCAGGAGAAGCAGAAGAAGGAGAAGGCGAAAGAGAAGGATTAGGAGTAGGAGAAGCAAAAGGATAAGCAGAAGCAGAAAGAGACGCAGAAGGAGAAGCAGCACGAGAAGTAGGAGAAGCAGGAGAAGCAGAAGCAGGAGAAGCAGAAGAAACAGAAGACGCAGAAGCAGAATGAGAAGCAGAAGCAGAAGTTGAAGCAAAAGCAGAAGCAGAAGGAGAAGCAGAACCAGAAGGAGAAGCAGAAGCAGGAGAAGGAGAAGCAGAAAGAGAAGCACAACGAGAAGCAGGAGAAGCAGAAGAAGCAGAAGCAGGAGAAGCAGAAGCAGAAGAAACATAGGAAGGAGAAGAAGCAGAAGGAGAAGCAGAAACAGAAGGAAAAGCAGAAAGAGAAGCAGGAGAAGCAGAAGAAGCAGCAGCAGGAGAAGCAGAAGCAGAAGAAGCCGAGGAAGCAGAAGCAGAACCTGAAGCAGAAGGAGAAGCAGGAGAAGCAGAAGAAGCAGAATCTGGAGAAGCAGAAGGAGAAGCAGAAGCAGAAAGAGAAGCAAAAGCAGAAGGAGAAGCAGAAGCAGAAAGAGAAGCAAAAGCAGAAGGAGAAGCAGAAGGGGAAGCAGAAGAAACAGAAGAAGCAGAGGCAGTGCAGAAGAAGCAGAAGATGCAGAAGCAGAAGGAAAAGCAGAAGAACGAGAAGGAGAAGGAGTAGGAGAAACAGAAGGAGAAGCAGAAAGAGAAGCAGAAGAAGGAGCAGGAGAAGGAAAAGCAGCAGGAGAAGCAGAAAGAGCAGAAGAAGGAGAAGCAGAAGCAGAAGCAGAAGCAGAAGTAGAAGCAGAAGAAGGAGAAGCAGAAGGAGAAGCATAAAGAGAAACAGAAGGAGAAGCAGGAGAAGCAGAAGCAGGAGAAGCAGAATCAAAAGAAATAGAAGAAGGATAAGAAGCAGAAGCAGAAAGAGAAGCAGAAACAGAAGGAGAAGCAGAAATAGAAGCAGAAGAAGCTGAAGAAGCAGAAGCAGAACCTCAAGCAGAAGGAGAAGCAGGAGAAGCAGAAGAAGCAGAAGCAGGAGAAGCAGAAGCAGAAGAAACATAGGAAGGAGAAGAAGCAGAAGCAGAAGGAGAAACAGAAGGAAAAGCAGGAGAAGCAGAAGAAGCAGCAGCAGGAGAAGCAGAAGCAGAAGAAGCCGAAGAAGCAGAAGCAGAACTGAAGCAGAAGAAGAAGCAGGAGAAGCAGAATCTGGAGAAGAAGAAGGAGAACCAGAAGGAGAAGCAGAAGCAGAAAGACAAGCAAAAGCAGAAGGAGAAGCAGAAGAAACAGAAGAAGCAGAGGCAGTAGCAGAAGAAGCAGAAGATGCAGAAGCAGAAGGAGAAGCAGAAGGAAAAGCAGAAGAACGAGAAGGAGAAGGAGAAACAGAAGGAGAAGCAGAAAGAGAAGCAGAAGAAGGAGCAGGAGAAGGAAAAGCAGCAGGAGAAGCAGAAAGAGCAGCAGAAGGAGAAGCAGAAGCAGAAGCAGAAGCAGAAGTAGAAGCAGAAGAAGGAGAAGCAGAAGGAGAAGCATAAAGAGAAACAGAAGGAGAAGCAGGAGAAGCAGAAGCAGGAGAAGCAGAATCAAAAGAAATAGAAGAAGGATAAGAAGCAGAAGCTGAAAGAGAAGCAGAAACAGAAGGAGAAGCAGAAATAGAAGCAGAAGAAGCTGAAGAAGCAGAAGCAGAACCTGAAGCAGAAGGAGAAGCAGGAGAAGCAGAAGAAGCAGAATCTGGAGAAGAAGGAGAACCAGAAGGAGAAGCAGAAGCAGAAAGAGAAGCAAACGCAGAAGGAGAAGCAGAAAGAGAAGCAGAAGAAACAGAAGAAGCAGAAGCAGAAGCAGTAGCAGAAGAAGCTGAAGATGCAGAAGCAGATAGAGAAGCAGAAGGAATAGCAGAATAACGACAAGGAGAAACAGAAGGAGAAGAAGAATGAGAAGCAGAAGGAGAAGCAGGAAAAACAGAAGAAGCAGAAACAGACGGAGAAGCAGAAGAAGGAGAAGCAGAAGCAGAAGAAGTAGCAGAAGGAAAAGCACAAGCAGAAGGAGATGCAGAAGGAGTAGCAGGAGAAGCAGAAGAAGCAGAAGCAGAAGGAGAAGAAGAAGGAGAAGAAGCAGAATCAGAAGAAGCAGAAGGAGAAGTAGAAAGAGAAGCCGACGAAGAGAAGCAGAACGAGAAGCAGGAGAAGCAGAAGAAGCAGAACGGGAGTAGCAGAAGAAGAAGAAACAGAAGAAATAGAAGGAGCAGAAGCAGAAGGAGGAGCAGAAGCAGAAGGAGAAGCAGAAAGAGAAGCAGGAAAAGCAGAAGAAGCAGAAGCAGGAGAAGCAGAAGCAGAAGAAACAGGAGAAGGACAAGAAACAGAAGCAGAAGCAGAAGGAGAAGGAGAAGCAGAAAGAGAAGCATTAGAAGCAGAAGACGCAGGAAAAGCAGAAGCAGCAGAAAGAGAAGAAGAAGAAGAATAAGAAAAAGAAGAAGAAGAAGAAGAAGAAGAAGAAGAAGAAGAAGAAGAAGAAGAAGAAGAAGAAGAAGAAGAAGAAGAAGAAGAAGAAGAAGAAGAAGAAGAAGAAGGAGGAGGAGGTGGAGGAGGAGGAGGAAAAGGAGAAGGAGAAGGAGAAGAAGAAGGAGAAGGAGAAGCAGAAGAAGCAGAAGCAGAAGCAGAAGAAAAAGAATAAGCATAAGAAGCAGAATCAGAGGGAGAAGCAGAAGAAGGAGAAGCAGAAACAGAAGAAGCAGCAGAAGGAGACGCAGAAGCAGAAGAAGATGCAGAAGGAGAAGCAGGAGAAGCAGAAGAAGGAGAAGGAGAAGGCGAAAGAGAAGGATTAGGAGTAGGAGAAGCAAAAGGATAAGCAGACGCAGAAAGAGACGCAGAAGGAGAAGCAGCACGAGAAGTAGGAGAAGCAGGAGAAGCAGAAGCAGGAGAAGCAGAAGAAACAGAAGACGCAGAAGCAGAATGAGAAGCAGAAGGAGAAATTGAAGCAGAAGCAGAAGCAGAAGGAGAAGCAGAAGCAGAAGGAGAAGCAGAAGAAGGAGAAGGAGAAGCAGAAAGAGAAGCAGAAAGAGAAGCAGCACGAGAAGTAGGAGAAGCAGGAGAAGCAGAAGCAGGAGAAGGAGAAGAAACAGAAGACGCAGAAGAAGAATGAGAAGCAGAAGGAGAAATTGAAGCAGAAGCAGAAGCCGAAGGAGAAGCAGAAGAAGGAGAAGGAGAAGCAGAAAGAGAATCACAACGAGAAGCAGGAGAAGCAGAAGCAGGAGAAGCAGAAGCAGAAGAAACATAGGAAGGAGAAGAAGCAGATGCTGAAGGAGAAGCAGAAACAGAAGGGAAAGCAGAAAGAGAAGCAGGAGAAGCAGAAGAAGCAGCAGCAGGAGAAGCAGAAGCAGAAGAAGCAGAAGAAGCAGAAGCAGAACCTGAAGCAGAAGGAGAAGCAGGAGAAGCAGAAGAAGCAGAATCTGGAGAAGCAGAAGGAGAAGCAGAAGCAGAAAGAGAAGCAAAAGCAGAAGGAGAAGCAGAAGGGGAAGCAGAAGAAACAGAAGAAGCAGAGGCAGTAGCAGAAGAAGCAGAAGATGCAGAAGCAGAAGGAAAAGCAGAAGAGCGAGAAGGAGAAGGAGTAGGAGAAACAGAAGGAGAAGCAGAAAGAGAAGCAGAAGAAGGAGCAGGAGAAGGAAAAGCAGCAGGAGAAGCAGAAAGAGCAGCAGAAGGAGAAGCAGGAGATGCAGAAACTTGAGAAGCAGAAGCAGAAGAAACAGGAGAAGGACAAGAAGCAGAAGCAGAAGGACAAGCAGAAACAGAAGGAGAAGCAGGAAGAGAAGGAGGGAAAGCAGAAGAAGCAGAAGCAGGAGAAGCAGAAGCATAAGAATGCGAAGAAGCAGAAGCAGAACCTGAAGCAGAAGGAGAAGCAGGAGAAGCAGAAGAAGCAGAATCTGGAGAAGCAGAAGGAGAAGCAGAAGCAGAAAGAGAATCAAAAGCAGAAGGAGAAGCAGAAGAAACAGAAGAAGTAGAAGCAGTAGCAGTTGTAGCAGAAGCAGAAGGAAAAGCAGGAGGAAAAGCAGAAGAACAAGAAGGAGAAGGAGAAACAGAAGGAGAAGCAGAAGGAGAAGCAGAAAGAGAAGCAGGTAAAGCAGAAGAAGAAGAAGCAGAAGGAGAATAAGAAGGAGAAGCAGAAGAAGGAGAAGGAGAAGCAGAAGCAGAAGAAGATGCAGAAGGAGAAGCAGAAGAAGCAGAAGCAGAAGGAGAAGAAGGACAAGCAGAAGAAGCAGAAGCAAAAGGAGAAGCAAAAGAAGGAGAAGGAGAAGCAGAAGCAGAATAAGGACAAGCACAAGCAGAAGGAGATGCAGAAGGAGAAGCAGGAGAAGCAGAATAAGCAGAAGCTGAAGTAGAAGAAAGAGAAAAAGCAGAAGAAGCAGAAGAGGAAGCAGCAGGAGAAGCAGAAAAAGGAGAAGGAGAAAGAGAAGGATTTGGAGTAGAAGAAACAGAAGGATAAGCAGAAGCAGAAAGAGAAGGAGAAGGAGAAGCAGGAGAAGCTGGAGAAGCAGAAGGAGCAGAAGCAAGAGAAGCAGAAGCATAATGAAAGGCAGAAGAAGGAGAAATTGAAACATAAGAAGATGCAGAAGGAGAAGCAGAAGCAGTAGTAGAAGCAGAAGAAGGAGAAGCAGAAGGAGAAGCATAAAGAGAAACAGAAGGAGAAGCAAGAGAAGCAGGAGAAGCAGAATCAGAAGAAATAGAAGAAGGAGAAGAAGCAGAAGCAGAAAGAGAAGCAGAAAGAGGAGGAGAAGCAGAAATAGAAGCAGAAGAAGCAAAAGGAGAAACTGAAGCAGAAGGAGAAGCTGGAGAAGCAGAAGAAGACGAATCTGGAGAAGAAGAAGGAGAACCAGAAGGAGAAGCAGAAGCAGAAAGAGAAGCAAAAGCAGAAGGAGAAGCAGAAGGAACAGAAGAAGCAGAAGCAGTAGCAGAAGAAGCTGAAGATGCAGAAGCAGAAAGAGAAGCAGAAGGAATAGCAGAAGAACGAGAAGGAGGAGAAGCAGAAGGAGAAGCAGAAGGAGAAGCAGAAAGAGAATTATGAAAAGCAGAAGAAGCAGAAGCAGACGGAGAAGCAGAAGAAGGAGAAGGAGAAGCAGAAGCAGCGGAAGAAGCACAAGGAAAATCACAAGCAGAAGGAGATGCAGAAGGTGAAGCAGGAGAAGCAGAAGAAGCAGAAGCAGAAGGAGAAGAACTAAAGAGAAGAAGCAGAAGCAGAAGTAGAAAGAGAAGCCGACGAAGAGAAGCAGAATGAGAAGCAGGAGAAGCAGAAGAAGCAGAAGCGGGAGAAGCAGAAGAAGAAGAAACAGAAGAAGGAGAAGGAGCAGAAGCCGAAGGAGAAGCAGAAGGAGAAGCAGAAAGAGAAGCAGGAAAAGCAGAAAAAGCAGAAGCAGGAGAAGCAGAAGCAGAAGAAACAGGAGAAGGACAAGAAGCAGAAGCAGAAGCAGAAGGAGAAGCAGAAACAGAAGGAGAAGCAGAAAGAGAAGGAGGGGAAGCAGAAGAAGCAGAAGCAGGAGAAGCAGAAGCATAAGAATCCGAAGAAGTAGACGCAGAACCTGAAGCAGAAGGAGAAGCAGGAGAAGCAGAAGAAGCAGAATCTGGAGAAGCAGAATGACAAGCTGAAGGAGAAGCAGAAGCAGAAAGAGAATCAAAAGCAGAAGGAGAAGCAGAATAAACAGAAGAAGCAGAAGCAGTAGCAGTTGCAGCAGAAGGAGAAGCAGAAGGAAAAGCAGGAAAACAAGAATGAGGAAGAGAAACAGAAGCAGAAGGAGAAGGAGAATCAGAAGGAGAAGCAAAAGAAGCAATAGGAGAAGCAGAAGGAGAAACAGAAACAGAAGAAGCAGCACAAGGAGAAGCAGAAGCAGAAGAATATGCATAAGGAGAAGCAGGAGAAGCAGAAGAAGCAGAAGCAGAAGGAGAAGTAGAAGTAGGAGAAGGAGAAGGAAGAGACGCAGAAGCAATAGGAGAAGCAGAAGCAGAATGAGAAGAAGAAAGAGAAGGAGTAGAAGCAGAAGAAGCAGGAAAAGAAGTAGCAGAATAATGAGGAGTAGAAGAAGAAGAAGAAGAAGATGAAGAAGAAGAAGAAGAAGAAGAAGAAGAAGAAGAAGAAGAAGAAGAAGAAGAAGAAGTCAAGCATAAGGAGAAGAATAAGAAGAAGCAGAAGGAGAAGCATATGGGAGAAGCATATGGAGAAGCAGTATAA
>NW_012291563.1:0-9076 GCF_000151885.1 Dipodomys ordii | reverse complement strand
CGTTGTGTCCTCACCTGGGTACCCCGCTGTGTCCCGCTGCGTCCCCTCTGTATCGACGCTGTGTCCTGCTGGGTCCCGCTGTGTCCTCGATGTGTTCCTCGTTGTGCCCCGCTGTGTCCCCCGCTGTGTCCCTCGCTGTGTCCCTGCTGTGACCCTGCTGTGTCCGCGCTGTGTCCCGCTGTGTCCCGCTTTGTCCTCGCTGTGTCCTAAGCTGTGTACCGCTGTGTCCCCCGCTGTTTCCCGCTGTGTCCTGCTGTATCCCCGCTTTGTTCCACTGTGTCCCCCTCTGTGTCCCGCTGTGTACTGCTGTGTCCCGCTGTGTCCCGGTGTGTCCCACTGTGTCCGCGCTGTGTTCCCGGCTGTGTCCCGCTGTGTACCCCTCTGTGTCCTCCGCTGTGTCCCGCTGTGTCCCCCGCTGTGACCCGCTGTGTCCTGCTTTGTCCCCCGCTGTGTCCCCACTGTGTGCCCCCTGTGTCCCTCTGTGTACCCCGCTGTGTCCAGCTGTGTTCCCGCTGTGTCCCGCTGTGTCCTCTCTCTGTCCCCCTTTGTGTCTCCCGCTGTGTCCCCTCTCTGTTCCCTGCTGTCCCCCTCTGTGTCTCCCGCTGTGTCCCGCTGTGTCCCGCTGTGTCACCCGCTTTGTCCCGCTGTGCCCCTGCAGTGTCCCCGCTGTGTCACACTGTGTCACACTGTGTCCCATGGTGTCCCGCTTTGGCCCCCGGTGTGACCTCGCTGTGTTTCTCGCTTTGTCCCGCTGTGTACCCTTCTGTGTCCCCCTCTGTGTCCCGCTGTGTACCCCGCTGTGTCCAGCTGGGTCCTCTCTTTGTCCCTCGTTGTCTCCTGCTTTGTCCCACGCTGTGTCCCGCTGTGACCCGCTGTGTCCTCGCTGTGTCCCCTGCTGTGTCCCGCTGTGTCCCCCACTGTGTCCCTGCTGTCTCCCCGCTGTGTCCCACTGTGTCCCGCTGTGTCCCGCTGTGCCCACACTGTGTCCCGTTGTGTCCACAGTGTGTACCATGCTATGTAACGCTGCCTCCCCGCTGTATCGACGCTGTGTCCCGTTGTGTCCCGCTGTGTCCTCACTGTGTTCCCCACTGTGTCCCGCTGTGTCCCCCGCTGTGTCCCCCGCTGTGTCCTCGTTGTGTCCCCTGTTGTGTCCCGCTGTGTCCTCACTGGGTAGCCCACTGTGTCCCGCTGTGTCCCCCGCTGTCCCCCGCTGTACCCCCCTGCGTCCCGCTGTGTCCCCCGCTTTATCTTGCTGTGTCCCGCAGTGTCCCCGCTGTGTCCCGTTGTGTAACACTGTGTCTAGTGGTGTCCCATTTTGTCCCACGCTGTGTCCCCAGCTGCGTCCCCTCTGTGTCGCCGCTGTGTCCCCTCTCTGTCCTCTGCTGTCCCCCGCTGTGTCCCCCGCTGTGTCCCCCACTGTGACCCGCTGTGTCCTGCTGTGTCCCCCGCTGTGTCCCCACTGTGTGCCCCCTGTGTCCCACTGTGTACCCCACTGTGTCCAGCTGTGTTCCCGCTGTGTCCCGCTGTGACCCGCTGTGTTCCCAGCTGTGTCCCGCTGTGTACCCCTCTGTGTCCCCCTCTGTGTCCCGCTGTGCTCCCCGCTCTGTCCAGCTGTGTCCGCCGCTGTGTCCCTGCTGTGTCCCCGCTGTGTCCTGCTGTATACTGCTGTGTCCCCCGCTGAGTCCCGCTGTGTCCCCGCTGTGTCCCGCTGTGTTCCCCATGTGTCCCCCGCTGTGTCCCACTGTGTCCCACTGTGTCCCCCACTGTTTCCCCCGCTGTGTCCGGCTGTGTCCCCCGCTGTGTCCCGCTGTGTCCACTGCTGTGTCCCCGCTTTGTCCCGCTTTTTCCCCGGCTGTGTCCCGCTGTGTCCTCACTGTGTCCCCCGCTGTATCCCGCTGTGTCCTCGCTGTGTCCCCAGCTGTGTCCCGTTGTGTCCCCCGCTTTGTCCCGCTGTGTCCCACTGTGTCCCCGCTGTGTCCCGCTGTGTCCCGCTGTGTCCCCGGTGTGCCCGCTGTGTCCCGCTGTGTACCCCGCTGTGTCCAGCTATGTCACCGCTGTGTCCCACTGTGGCCCATCTCTGTCTCCGCTGTCCCCCGCTGTGTCCCCCGCTGTGTGCCACTGTGTCCCGCTATGTCCCCCGCTTTGTCCTGCTGTGTCCACGCAGTGTCCCGCTGTGTCACACTGTGTCCCGTGGTGTCCCACTTTGTCCCCCGCTGTTTCCCCCACTGTGTCCTCCGCTGAGTCCCCTCTGTATCGACGCTGTGTCCCGCTGTGTCCCGCTGTGTCCTCGCTGTGTTCCCCGCTGTGTCCTGCTGTGTCACCTGCTGTGTCCCCCGCTGTGTCCTCGCTGTGTCCCCCGTTGTGTCCCGCTGTGTCCTTCCTGGGTCCCCCGCTGTGTCCCTCTGTGTCCCCCACTGTGTCCAGCTGTGTCCGACTGTGTCCCGCTCTGTCCCCACTGTGTCCCGCTGTGTCCCCGCTGTGTGCCCGCTTTGTCCCGCTGTGTATCCCTCTGTGTCCAGCTGTGTCACCGAGGTGTCCCGCTGTGGCCCTACTCTGTCTCCGCTCTGTCCCCCGATTTGTTCCGCTGTGTCCCGCTGTGTCCCCCGCTTTGTCCTACTGTGTCCCCACAGTGTCCCGCTGTGTCTCACTGTGTCCCGTGGTGTCCCTCTTTGTCCCCCGCTGTGTTCCCCGCTGAGTCCCCTCTATGTGGCCGCTGTGTCCCGCTGTGTGCTCGCTGTGTCCCCGCTGTCTCCCGCTTTGTCCCCCGCTGTGTTCCGCTGTGTCCCGGTGCGTCCTCGCTGTGTCCCCCGCTGTGTCCCGCTGTGTCCCCCCTATGTCCCCAGCTGTGTTCCACTGTGTCCTGCTCTGTACCCCGCTGTGTCCCGCTATGTTCCCGCAGTGTCCCGCTGTGTGCCGCTGTGTCCTCGCTGTGTCCAACGCTGTGTCCTGTTGTGTCCCCAGCTGTGTACCTCGCTGTGTCCCGCTGTGTCCCCGCTGTATCGAGGCTGGGTCCCGCTGGGTCCCGCTGTGTCCTCCCTGTGTCCCCTGCTGTGTCCCGCTGTGTCCGCCATTGTGTCCCATTGTGTCTACTGCTTTGTCCCCACTGTGTCCCGCTGTGTCCCACTGTGTCCTCGCTGTGTCCCACGCTGTGTTCCGCTGTGGCCTCACTTTTTTCCCCGCTGTGTCCCGCTGTGTACTCCTCTGTGTCCCCCGCTGTGTCCCGCTGTGTCCCACTGTGTACTGCTGTGTCCCCCACTGAGTCCCGCTGTGTCCCCGCTGTGTCCCAATGTGTCCTCGCTCTGTCCCCTGCTGTGTACTGCTGTGTCCTTCCTGTGTCCCATGCTGTGTCCCGCTCTGTCCCGCTGTGTCCCCGCTGTGTCCCCCGCTATGTCCCGCTTTGTCCCCCGCTGTGTCCCGCTCTGTCCTTGCTGTGTCCCCCACTGTGTGCCGCTGTGTCCTCGCTGTGTCCCCTGCTGTGTCGCGCTGTGTCCTTTTGTGTCACGCTGTTTCCCCGCTGTGTCCCTGCTGTGTCCCTCTATGTACCCCGCTGTGTCCAGCTTTGTCCCCGCTGTGTCTCGCTGTGTCCCACGCTCTGTCCCACATTGTGTCCCGCAGTTTCCCCCGCTGTGTCCCGCTGTGTCCCCCGTTGAGTCCCCGTTGTGTCACCGCTGTGTCCCGCTGTGTCCTCGCTGTGTCCCCTGCTTTCTCCCTCTCTGTCCCCCGCTGTGTCTCACGCTTTGTCCCTGCTGTGTCCCACTGTGTCCCGCTGTGTCCGGCTGTGCCCCCACTGTGTCCCGGTGTTTCCAAAGCTGTGTACCACACTGTGTAACGCTGTGTCCCCGCTGTATCGACGCTGTGTCCCGCTGTGTCCTCGCTGTGTTTCCCGCTGTGTCCCGCTGTGTCCCCCGCTGTGTCCCCCGCTGTGTCCTCGCTGTGGCCCCTGCTGTGTCCCGCTGTGTCTTCACTGGGTCCCCAACTGTGTCCCGCTGTGTCCCCTGCTGTGTCCCGCTGTGTCCGGCTGTGTCCCGCTCTGTCCCCGCTGTGTCCCGCTGTGTCCCGCTGTGTCCCCGCTGTGTGCCTGCTGTGTCCCGCTGTGTCTGCCGCTTTGTCCCGCTGTGTCCCACTGTATCCCCGCTGTGTCCCGCTGTGTCCCCAGCTGTGACCCGCTGTGTCCTGCTGTGTCCCCCACTGTGTCCCTGCTGTCTCCCCGGTGTGTCACACATTTCCCGCTGTGTACTGCTGTGTCTCCCGCTGAGTTCCTCTGTGTCCCGCTGTGTCCCAATGTGTCCTCGCTGTGTCACGCTCTGTCCTGCTCTGTCCCCGCTGTGTCCTGCTTTGTCCCGCTGTGTCCCCACTGTGTGCCCGCTGTGTCCCTCTGTGTACCCCGCTGTGTACGCTGTGTCCCCTCTCTGTCCTCTGCTGTCCCCCGCTGTGACCCGCTGTGTCCCGCTGTGTCCCCCGCTGTGTCCCCACTGTGTGCCCCCTGTGTCCCACTGTGTACCCCGCTGTGTCCCGCTGTGTTCCCGCTGTGTCCACTGCTGTGTCTAGCTGTGTACCCCGCTGTGTCCCGCTATGTTCCCGCAGTGTCCCCGCTGTGTCCCGCTGTGTCTCGCTCTGTCTCTGCTGTGTCCCGCTGTGTCCCCCTGTGTCCCCTGCTGTGTCCCGCTATGTTCCCGCAGTGTCCCTGCTGTGTCCCGCTGTGTCCCACTGTGTCCCGTGGTGTCCCAGTTTGTCCTTCGCTGTGTCCCTAGGTGAGTCCCCGCTGTGTCCCGCTGTGTCCCCCACTGGGTTTCGCTGTGTCCCCACAGGGTCACCGCTGTTTCCCGCTGTGACCCGCTGTGTTCCGTGGTGTCCCGCTTTGTCCCCCGCTGTGTCCCCCGCAGAGTCCCCGCTGTGTCCCCCGCTTTGTACCGCTGTGTCCGTGCAGTGTCCCCGCTGTGTCCCGCTGTGTCACACTGTCCCGTGGTGTCCTGCTTTGTCCCCCGCTGTGTCCCCACTGAGTCCCCTCTGTGTAGCAACTGTGTCCCGCTGTGTCCTCGCTGTGTCCCGCTTGTTCCTCGCTGTGTCCCCCGCTGTATCCCGCACCCCACTGTACCGCTCTGTCCTCGCTGTGTCCCCCACTGTGTCCAGCTGTGTCATCAGAGTATCCCAAGCTGTGTCCCGCTGTGTCCCTCTGTGTACCCCGCTGTGTCCCGCTATGTTCACGCAGTGTCCTCGCTGTGTCCCGCTGTGTCCCGCTTGTCCTCGCTGTGTCCCCCGCTGTGTCCCTTTGTGTCCCCAGCTGTGTACCCTGCTGTATCCAGCTGTGTCCCCACTGTATCGACGCTGTGTCCTGCTGGGTCCCGCTGTGTCCTCGCTGTGTTCCTCGTTGTGTCCCGCTGTGTCCCCCGCTGTGTCCCCGCTGTGTCCCTGCTGTGTCACTGCTGTGTCTCCGCTGTGTCCCACTGTATCCTGCTGTGTCCTCACTGTGTCCCACGCTGTGTTCCACTGTGTCCCGCTGTGTCCCTGCTGTGTCCCGCTGTGTCCCCCGCTGTGTCCCGCTGTGTCCCGCTGTGTCCCTGCTGTGACCCTCTCTGTCCCCGCTGTATTGACGCTGTGTCCCGGTGTGTCCCGCTGTGTCTGCGCTGTGTTTCCGGCTGTGTCCCGCTGTGTACCCCTCTGTGTCCCCCGCTGTGTCCCTCTGTGTCCCCTCTCTGTGCCCTGCTGGTCCCCGCTGTGTCCCCCGCTGTGTCTCGCTGTGTCGCCCGCTTTGTCTCGCTGTGCCCCTGCAGTGTCCCCGCTGTGTCCCACTGTGTCACACTGTGTCCCGTGTTGTCCCGCTTTGTCCCCCGCTGTGACCTCGCAGTGTTTCCCGCTGTGTCCTCGCTGTGTTCCCCGCTGTGTCCCGCTGTGTCCACCGTTGTGTCCACCGCTGTGTCCTCGCTGTGTCCCCCGCTGTGTCCTGCTGTGTCCTCGCTGGGTCCCCCGCTGTGTCCCGCTGTGTCCCCCGCTGTGTCCCGCTGTGTCCGACTGTGTCCCGCTCTGTCCCCGCTGTGTCCCTCTGTGTCCCCGCTGTATGTCCGCTGTGTCCCGCTGTGTACCCCGCTGTGTCCAGCTGTGTCCTTTTGTGTCACGCTGTTTCCCCGCTGTGTCCCTTCTGTGTCCCTCTGTGTACCCCGCTGTGTCCAGCTTTGTCCCCGCTGTGTCTCGCTGTGTCCCACGCTCTGTCCCACACTGTGTCCCACAGTGTCCTCCGCTGTGTCCCGCTGTGTCCCCCGCTGTGTCCCGCTGTGTCCCCCGCTGAGTCCCCTGCTGTGTCACCGCTGTGTCCCGCTGTTTCCTCGCTGTGTCCCCTGCTGTCTCCCTCTCTGTCCCACGCTGTGTCTCACGCTTTGTCCCCGCTGTGTCCCACTGTGTCCCGCTGTGTCCGTCTGTGCCCCCACTGTGTCCCGTTGTGTCCACAGTGTGTACCACGCTGTGTAACGCTGCGTCCCCGCTGTATCGATGCTGTGTCCCGCTGTGTCCCGCTGTGTCCTCGCTGTGTTCCCCACTGTGTCCCGCTGTGTCCCCCGCAGTGTCCCCCGCTGTGTCCTCGTTGTGTCCCCTGTTGTTCCCGCTGTGTCCTCACTGGGTAGCCCACTGTGTCCCACTGTGTCCTCCGCTGTGTACCACGCTGTGTAACTCTGTGTGCCCGCTGTATCGACGCTGTGTCCCGCTGTGTCCACACTGTGTCCTCGCTGTGTTCCCCGCTGTGTCCTGCTGTGTCCCCTGCTGTGTTCCCCGCTGTGTCCCCCTGTGTCCCCCGCTGTGTCCTTCTGTATCTTCGCTGGGTCTCCCGCTGGGTCCCGCTGGGTCCCCCGCTGTGTCCCGCTGTGTCCCGCTGTGTCCTCGCTGTGTCCCCCGCTGTGTCCCGTTGTGTTCCTAGCTGTGTACCCCGTTGTGTCCCGCTGTATCGACTCTGTGTCCCACTGGGTCCTGCTGTTTCCTTCCTGTGTTCCCCGCTGTGTCTCGCTGTATCCCCGCTGTATCGACGCTGTGTCCCGCTGTGTCCTCGCTGTGTTCCCCGCTGTGTCCTGCTGTGTCCCGCTTTGTCCCTGCTGTGTGCCGCTGTGCCCTGCTGTGTCCTCCCAGTGTCCCCGCAGTCTTCCGCTCTGTCCCCCGCTGTATCTCACAATTTGTCTTCGCTTTCTCCCACTGTGTCCAGCTGTGTCCCGCTGTGCCCCCACTGTGTCCCCTTGTGTCCACAGATGTGTACCACACTGTGTAACGCTGTATCCCCGCTGTATCGATGCTGTGTCCCGCTGGGTCCCACTGTGTCCTCGCTGTGTTCCCTGCTGTGTCCCTCTGTGTCCCCCGTTGTGTCCCCCGCTGTTTTCCTGTCTGTGTCCCCCGCTGTGTCATGCTGTGTCCTCGCTGGGCCCCCCGCTGTTTCCCGCTGGGTACCCCGCTGTGTCCCGCTGTGTCCCCTGCTGTGTCCCCTGCTTTGTCCCGCTGTGTTCCCCGCTGTGTCCCGCTGTGTCCCCCGCTGTGTCCCGCTGTGTCCCCCGCTGTGTCCCGCTGTGTCCTCGCTGTGTCGTGCTCTGTCTCCCCCTTGTCCCCGCTGTGTCCTGCGCTGTCCCGTAGTGTCCCGCTTTGTCCCCCGCTGTGTCCGCCGCTGAGTCCCCGCTGTGTCCCCGCTGTGTCCCGCTCTGTCCTCCCTGTGTCCCCCGCTGTGTCCTGCTGTGTCCCCTGCTGTGTCCTGCTGTGTCTACTGCTGTGTTCCTGCTGTGTCCAGCTGTGTCCCGCTGTGTCCCCCTGTGTCCTCACTGTGTCCCACGCTGTGTTCCGCTGAGTACTTGCTGTGTCTCCCGATGTGTCCCGTTGTGTCCCCAGCCGTGTACCCCGCTGTGGCCCACTCTGACCCCGCTGTATCGACGCTGTGTCCCGCTGGGTCCCGCTGTGTCCTCGCTGTGTCCACCGCTGTGTCCCGCTGTGTCCCCGCTGTGTCCCGCTTTTTCCCCCGATGTGTCCCGTTGTGTCCCCAGCCGTGTACCCCGCTGTGGCCCACTCTGACCCCGCTGTATCGACGCTGTGTCCCGCTGGGTCCCGCTGGGTCCTCGCTGTGTCCACCGCTGTGTCCCGCTGTGTCCCCGCTGTGTCCCGCTTTTTCCCCCGCTGTGTCCCGCTGTGTCCCGCTGTGTCTGGCTGTGTATACCCCGCTGTGTCCAGCTTTGTCCGCGCTGGGTCCCGCTGTGTCCCGCTGTGTCCTCGCTGGGTCCCCCACTGTGTCCTGCTGTGTCCCCCGCTGTGTTCCCCGCTGTGTCCCCCTGTGTCCCCCGCTGTGTCCTGCTGTGTCCCCGCTGTGTCCTGCTGGGTCCCGCTGTGTCCCCCGCTGTGTCCCGCTGTGTCCCGCTGTGTCCTCGCTGTGTCCCCCGCTGTGTCCCGTTGTGTTCCTAACTGTGTACCCCGTTGTGTCCCGCTGTATCGACTCTGTGTCCCACTGGGTCCCGCTGTTTCCTTCCTGTGTTCCCTGCTGTGTCTCGCTGTGTCCCCGCTGTATCGACGCTGTGTCCCTGCTGTGTCCCGCTATTTCCCGCTCTGTCCTCGCTGTGTCCCCAGCTGTGTCCCGTTGTGTCCCCAGCTGTGTCCCCCGCTATGTCCCGCTGTGTGTACTGCTGTGTCCACGCTGTGTCCCGCTGTGTCTTGCTGTGTCCCGCTGTGTCCTCTCTGTGTCCCCTGCTATGTTCCGCTGTGTCCTCGCTGTGTCCCCCGCTGTGTCCCGCTGTGTCCCCATTGTGTCCTCCGCTGTGTCGTGCTGTGTCCCGCTGTGTCCCCCGCTGTGTCCGCTGCTGTGTCCTGCTGTGTCCCCCCTGTGTCACCAATGTGTCCCGCTGTGTCCTCTCTGTGTCCCGCTGTGTCTCGCTGTGCCCCCACTCTGTCCCGTTGTGTCCACAGCTGGGTACCACGCTGTGTAACACTGTGTCCCCGCTGTATGGACGCTGTGTCCTGCTGTGTCCCGCTGTGCCCCCTGCTGTGTTCGGCTGTTTCCCGCTATATCTCGCTCGGTCCAAAATGTGTCCCGCTGTGTCCCGCTGTGTCCCCGCTGTGTGCCCGGCTG
>NW_012291562.1:0-9083 GCF_000151885.1 Dipodomys ordii | reverse complement strand
TCTTGAGATGCAGAATGAGAAGCAGATGGAGATGCAGAAGCAGAAAGAGAATCAAAAGCAGAAGGAGAAGCAGAAGAATCAGAAGAAGTAGAAGCAGTAGCTGGTGTTGCAGAAGCAGAAGGAAAAGCAGTAGAACTAGAAGGAGAAGGAGAAACAGAAGGAGAAGTTGAAGGTGAAGCAGAAAGAGAAGCTGGTAAAGCAGAAGAAGAAGAAGCAGAAGGAGAATTAGAAGGAGAAGCAGAAGACGGAGAAGGAGAAACAGAAGCAGAAGAAGATGCAGAAGGAGAAGCAGGTGAAGCTGAAGAAGCTGAAGCAGAAGGAGAAGCAGGAGAAGCAGAAGAAGCAAAATCTGGAGAAGCAGAAGGAGAAGCAGAAGCAGAAAGAGAAGCAAAAGCAGAAGGAGAAGCAAAAGAAACAGAAGAAGCAGAGGCAGTAGCAGAAGAAGCAGAAGATTCAGAAGCAGAAGGAGAAGCAGAAGGCAAAGCAGAAGAACTAGAAGGAGAAGGAGAAGGAGAAACAGGAGTAGAAGCAGAAAGAGAAGCAGAAGAAGGAGCAGTAGAAGGAAAAGCAGCAGGAGAAACAGAAAGAGCAGCAGAAGGAGAAGCAGGAAATGCAGAAACAGGAGAAGAACAAGCAGAAGAAACAGGAAAAGGACAAGAAGCAGAAGCAGAAGGAGAAGCAGAAAGAGAAGGAGGGGAAGCAGAAGAAGCAGAAGCAGGAGAAGCAGAAGCATAAGAATCCGAAGAAGCAGAAGCAGAACATGAAGCAGAAGGAGAAGCAGGAGAAGCAGAAGAATCAGAATCTGGAGAAGCAGAATGAGAATTAGAAGGAGAAGCAGAAGCAGAAAGAGAATCAAAAGCAGAAGGAGAAGCAGAAGAAACAGAAGAAGTAGAAGCAGTAGCAGTTGTAGCAGAAGCAGAAGGAAAAGCAGAAGAACAAGAAGGAGAAGGAGAAACAGAAGGAGAAGCAGAAGGAGAAGCAGAAAGAGAAGCAGGTAAAGCAGAAGAAGAAGAATCAGAAGGACAAGCAGAAGAAGGAGAAGGAGAAGCAGAAGAAGATGCAGAAGGAGAAGCAGAAGAAGCAGAAGCGGAAGGAGAAGCAGGAAAAGCGAAGAAGCGAAGCAAAAGGAGAAGCAAAAGAAGGAGAAGGAGAAGAAGAGGCAGAAAAAGAAGCAAACGGACAAGCACAAGCAGAAGGAGATGCAGAAGGAGAAGCAGGAGAAGCAGAAGAAGCAGAAGATGAAGGAGAAGCAGAAGTAGGACAAGGAGAAGGAGGAGAAGCAGAAGGAGAAGCAGAAGTAGAATGAGAAGCAGAAAGAGAAGCAGGAGGAGGACAAGAAGCAGAAGCAGGAGAAGCCGAAAGAGAAGAAGCAGAAACAGAAGTAGAAGGAGAAGCAGAAGCAGAAGGAGAAGCAGCAGAAGAAGTAGAACCAGAAATTCAGGCAGGAGATACAGAAGAAGCAGAAGCAGAAGGAGAAGCAAAAAGAGAAGCAGAAGGAGAAGTAGAAAAAGCAGCAGAAGAAGCAGAAAAACAAGCAGGAGAAGCAGAAGCAGAAAGAGAAGTAGAAGCAGAAGAAGCAGAAGAAGCAGAAGATGAAGCAGTAGAAGCATAAGAAGCAGAAGCAGGAGAAGCAGAACCAGAAGAAAAAGAAGAAGCATAAGAAGCAGAAGCAGAGGGAGAAACAGAAGAAGGAGTAGGAGTAGCAGAAGGTGAAGCAGAAGGAGATGCAGAAGCAGAAAGAGAAGCAGAAATAGAAGGAGAAGAAGAAGGAGAAGTTGGAGAATCAGAAGAAGCAGAAGCAGAAGAAGGAGAAGGAGAAGCAGAAGGAGAAGGACAAGCAGGAGAAGCAGAAGAAGCAGAAGCGGGAGAAGCAGAAGAAGAAGAAGAAACAGAAGAAGGAGAAGGAGCAGAAGGAGAAGCAGAAGCAGAAGGAGAAGCAGAAAGAGAAGCAGAAGAAGCAGTAGCAGGAGAAGCAGAAGCAGAAGAAACAGAAGAATCCCAAGAAGCAGAAGGAGAACCTGAAGCAGAAAGAGAAGCAGAAGCAGCAGAAGCTGGAAAAGCAAAAGCAGAAGAAACCGAACAAGCAGAAGAAGCAGAAGCAGAAGGAGAAGCAGAAGAAGAGGGAGAAAGAGAAGGATTAGGAGTAGGAGGAGCAGAAGCAGAATATGAAGCAGAAAGAGAAGCAGAAGGAGAAGCAGAAGGAGAAACAGAAGCAGAAGCAGGAGAAGAAGAAGCAGAAGCAGAAAGAGAAGCACAAGAAGGAGGAATTGAAGGAGAAGGAGAAGGAGACGGAGAAGCAGAAGGAGAAGCAGGAGAAGCAGAAGGAGAAGGAGAAGGCGAAAGAGAAGGATTAGGAGTAGGAGAAGCAAAAGGATAAGCAGAAGCAGAAAGAGACACAGAAGGAGAAGCAGCACGAGAAGTAGGAGAAGCAGGAGAAGGAGAAGCAGGAGAAGCAGAAGAAACAGAAGACGCAGAAGCTTAATGAGAAGCAGAAGGAGAAAATGAAGCAGAAGCAGAAGCAGAAGGAGAAGCAGAAGCAGAAGGAGAAGCAGAAGAAGGAGAAGGAGAAGCAGAAAGAGAAGCACAACGAGAAGCAGGAGAAGCAGCAGCAGGAGAAGCAGAAGCAGAAGAAGCCGAAGAAGCAGAAGCAGAACCTGAAGAAGCAGGAGAAGCAGAAGAAGCAGAATCTGGAGAAGAAGAAGGAGAACCAGAAAGGAGAAGCAGAAGCAGAAAGAGAAGCAAAAGCAGAAGGAGAAGCAGAAAGAGAAGCAGAAGAAACAGAAGAAGCAGAGGCAGTAGCAGAAGAAGCAGAAGATGCAGATGCAGAAGGAGAAGCACAAGGAAAAGCAGAAGAACGAGAAGGAGAAGTAGAAACAGAAGGAGAAGCAGAAAGAGAAGCAGAAGAAGGAGCAGGAGACGGAAAAGCAGTAGGAGAAGCAGAAAGAGCAGCAGAAGGAGAAGCAGGAGATGCAGAAACAGGAGAAGCAGAAGTAGAAGTATCAGGAGAAAGACAAGAAGCAGAAGCCGAAGGAGAAGCAGAAACAGAAGGAGAAGCAGAAAAGAAGGAGGGGAAGCAGAAGAAGCAGAAGCAGGAGAAGCAGAAGCATAAGAATCCGAAGAAGTAGAAGCAGAACCTGAAGCAGAAAGAGATGCTGGAGAAGCAGAAGAAGCAGAATCTGGAGAAGCAGGATGAGAAGCAGAAGCAGAAAGAGATTCAAAAGCAGAAGGAAAAGCAGAAGAAACAGAAGAAGTAGAAGCAGTAGCAGTTGTAGCTGAAGCAGAATTAGAAGCCGAAGGAAAAGCAGAAGAAAAAGAAGGAGAAGGAGAAACAGAAGGAGAAGCAGAAGGAGAAGCAGAAAGAAAAGCAGGTAAAGCAGAAGAAGAAGAAGCAGAGGGAGAATCAGAAGGAGAAGCAGAAGAAGCAGAAGCAGAAGGAGAAGCAGGAAAAGCAGAAGAAGCCAAAGCAAAAGGAGAAGCAAAAGAAGGAGAAGGAGAAGCAGAAGCAGAAGAAGAAGCATAAGGACAAGCACAAGCAGAAGGAGATGCAGAAGGAGAAGCAGGAGAAGCAGAAGAAGCAGAAGATGAAAGAGAAGCAGAAGTAGGAGAAGGAGAAGGAGGAGAAGTAGAAGCAGAAGGACAAGTAGAAGCGGAATGAGAAGCAGAAAGAGAAGCAGGAGAAGCACAAGAAGCAGAAGCAGGAGAAGCCGAAAGAGAAGAAGCAGAAGAAGCAGAAACAGAAGCAGAAGTAGAAGCAGAAGCAGAAGGAGAGGCAGCAGAAGAAGTAGAACCAGAAATTCAGGCAGGAGAAACAGAAGAAGCAGAAGCAGAAAGAGAAGCAAAAAGAGAAGCAGAAGGAGAAGTAGAAGAAGCAGCAGAAGGAGAAGCAGCAGAAGAAGCAGAAAAACAAGCAGGAGAAGCCGAAGCAGAAAGAGAAGTAGAAGCAGAAGAAGCAGAGGCAGAAGAAGAAGCAGTAGAAGCATAAGAAGCAGAAGCAGGAGAACCAGAAGCAGAAGAACAACAAGAAGAATAAGAAGCAGAAGCAGAAGCAGAGGGAAAAACAGAAGAAGGAGCAGCAGAATGTGAAGCAGAAGGAGATGGAGAAGCAGAAAGAGAAGCAGAAACAGAAGGAGAATAAGAAGGATTAGTTGGAGAATCAGAAGGAGCAGAAGCAGAAAGAGAAGCAGAAGGAGAAGCAGAAGGAGGAGAAGGAGAAGGAGAAGCCGACAGAGAAGCAGAAGGAGAAGCAGGAGAAACAGAAGCAGGAGAACCAGAAGCAAAAGAAACAGAAGAAGGAGAAGAAGCAGAAGCAGAAGGAGTAGCAGAAACAGAAGTAAAGCAGAAAGAGAAGCAGGAGAAGCAGAAGAAGCAGCAGCAGGAGAAGCAGAAGCAGAAGAAGCCGAAGAAGCAGAAGCAGAATCTGAAGAAGAAGGAGAAGCAGGAGAAGCAGAAAAAGCAGAATCTGGAGAAGAAGAAGGAGAACCAGAAGGAGAAGCAGAAGCAGAAAGAGAAGCAAAAGCAGAAGGAGAAGCAGAAAGAGAAGCAGAAGAAACAGAAGAAGCAGAGGCAGTAGCAGAAGATGCAGATGCAGAAGGAGAAGCACAAGGAAAAGCAGAAGAACGAGAAGGAGAAGGAGAAACAGAAGGAGAAGCAGAAAGAGAAGCAGAAGAAGGAGCAGGAGACGGAAAAGCAGCAGGAGAAGCAGAAAGAGCAGCAGAAGGAGAAGCAGGAGATGCAGAAACAGGAGAAGCAGAAGTAGAAGTATCAGGAGAAAGACAAGAAGCAGAAGCAGAAGGAGAAGCAGAAACAGAAGGAGAAGCAGAAAGAGAAGGAGGGGAAGCAGAAGAAGCAGAAGCAGGAGAAGCAGAAGCATAAGAATCCGAAGAAGTAGAAGCAGAACCTGAAGCAGAAGGAGATGCTGGAGAAGCAGAAGAAGCAGAATCTGGAGAAGCAGAAGGAGAAGCAGAAGCAGAAAGAGAATCAAAAGCAGAAGGAGAAGCAGAAGAAACAGAAGAAGTAGAAGCAGTAGCAGTTGGAGCAGAAGCAGAAGAAGAAGCAGAAGGAAAAGCAGAAGAACAAGAAAGAGAAGGAGAAACAGAAGGAGAAGCAGAAGGAGAAGCAGAAAGAGAAGCAGGTAAAGCAGAATAAGAAGAAGCAGAAGGAGAATCAGAAGGAGAAGCAGAAGAAGGAGAAGGAGAAGCAGAAGCAGAAGAAGATGCAGAAGGAGAAGCAGGAGAAGCAGAAGAAGCAGAAGCAGAAGGAGAAGCAGGAAAAGCAAAAGAAGCCGAAGCAAAAGGAGAAGCAAAAGAAGGAGAAGGAGAAACAGAGGCAGAAGACGAAGCATAAGCACAAGCACAAGCAGAAGGAGATGCAGAAGGAGAAGCAGGAGAAGCAGAAGAAGCAGCAGCTGAAGGAGAAGCAGAAGTAGGAGAAGGAGAAGCAGGAGAAGCAGAAGCAGAAAGAGAAGCAGCAGCGGAATGAGAAGCAGAAAGAGAAGCAGGAGAAGCACAAGATGCAGAAGCAGGAGAAGCCGAAAGAGAAGAAGTAGAAGAAGCAGAAACTGAAGCAGAAGGAGAAGCAGAAGGAGATGGAGAAGCAGCAGAAGAAGTAGAACCAGAAATTCAGGCAGGAGAAACACAAGAAGCAGAAGCAGAAGCAGAAGAGAAGCAAAAAGAGAAGCAGAAAGAGAAATAGAAGAAGCAGCAGAAGGAGAAGCAGTAGAAGAAGCAGAAAAACAAGCAGGAGAAGCAGAAGCAGAAAGAGAAGTAGAAGCAGAAGAAGCAGAAGAAGCAGAAGCAGAAGAAGAAGCAGTAGAACCATAAGAAGCAGAAGCAGGAGAAGCAGAAGAAATAAAGAAGCCTAAGATGCAGAAGCCGATACAGAGGGAGAAAAAGAAGAAGGAGAAGGAGCAGCAGAAGTTGAAGAAGAAGGAGATGCAGAAGGAGAAAGAGAAGCAGAAACAGAAGGAGAAGGAGAAGGAGAAGTTGGAGAAGCAGAAGAAGCAGAAGCAGAAGCAGAAAGAGAAGCAGAAGAAGGAGAAGGAGAAGCAGAAGCAGAAGGAGAAGCAGAAGAAGCAGAAGCGGGAGAAGCAGCAGCAGAAGAAGAAACAGAAGAAGGAGAAGGAGCAGAAGGAGAAGCAGAAGCAGAAGGAGAAGCAGAAAGAAAAGCAGAAGAAGCAGTAGCAGGAGAAGCAGAAGCAGAAGAAACAGAAGAAGCCCAAGAAGCAGAAGGAGAACCTGAAGCAGAAGGGGAAGCAGAAGCAGCAGAAGCTGGAAAAGCAGAAGCAGAAGAAATAGAACAAGCAGAAGAAGCAGTAGCAGAAGCAGAACGAGAAGCAGAAGAAGAAGAAGGAGAAAGAGAAGGAGTAGGAGTAGGAGGAGCAGAAGCAGAATTAGAAGCAGAAAGAGAAGCAGAAGGAGAAACGGAATAAGCAGAAACAGGAGAAGCAGAAGCAGAAGCAGAATGAGAAGCACAAGAAGGAGAAATTGAAGGAGAAGGAGAATGAGACGGAGAAGCAGAAAGAGATGTAGGAAAGCAGAAGAAGAAGAAGCAGGAGAAGCAGAAGCAGAAGAAACAGAAGAAGGAGAAGAGCAGAAGAAGAAGCAGCAGGAGAAGCAGAAGGATAAGCAGAAGAAGTTGAAGCAGATGGATTAGGAGTAGGAGAAACAGAAGGATAAGCAGAAGCAGATAGAGAAGGAAAAGGTGAAGATGAAGAAGCTGAATCAGGAGAAGCAGAAGCAGAATGAAAAGCAGGAGAAGGATAAATTGAAACAGAAGAAGATGCAGAAGGAGAAGCAGAAGCAGAAGTAGAAGCAGAAGAAGGAGAAGCAGAAGGAGAAGCTTAAGGAGAAACAGAAGGAGAAGCAGGAGAAGCAGAAGCAGGAGAAGCAGAATCAAAAGAAATAGAAGAAGGATAAGAAGCAGAAGCAGAAAGAGAAGCAGAAACAGAAGGAGAAGCAGAAATAGAAGCAGAAGAAGCAGAAGCAGAACCTGAAGCAGAAGGAGAAGCAGGAGAAGCAGAAGAAGCAGAATTTGGAGAAGAAGGAGAACCAGAAGGAGAAGCAGAAGCAGAAAGAGAATCAAAAGCAGAAGGAGAAGCAGAAAGAGAAGCAGAAGAAACAGAAGAAGCAGAAGCAGTAGCAGAAGAAGCTGAAGATGCAGAAGCAGATAGAGAAGCAGAAGGAATAGCAGAATAACGACAAGGAGAAACAGAAGGACAAGAAGAATGAGAAGCAGTAGGAGAAGCAGGAAATACAGAAGAAGCAGAAACAGACGGAGAAGCAGAAGAAGGAGAATCAGAAGAAGAAGCAGAAGGAAAAGAACAAGCAGAAGGAGATGCAGAAGGAGTAGCAGGAGAAGCAGAAGAAGCAGAAGCAGAAGGAGAAGAAGAAGGAGAAGAAGCAGAATCAGAAGAAGCAGAAGGAGAAGTAGAAAGAGAAGCCGACGAAGAGAAGCAGAACGAGAAGCAGGAGAAGCAGAAGAAGCAGAGCGGGAAAAGCAGAAGAAGAAGAAACAGAAGAAATAGAAGGAGCAGAAGCAGGAGGAGCAGAAGTAGAAGGAGAAGCAGAAAGAGAAGCAGGAAAAGCAGAAGAAGCAGAAGCAGGAGAAGCAGAAGCAGAAGAAACAGGAGAAGGACAAGAAGCAGAAGCAGAATGAGAAGCAGAAACAGAGGGAGAAGCAGAAAGAGAAGGAGGGGAAGCAGAAGAAGAAGAAGCAGGAGAACCAGAAGCATAAGAATCCGAAGAAGCAGAAGCAGAACCTGAAGCAGAAGGAGAAGCAAGAGAAGCAGAAGAAGCACAATCTGGAGAAGCAGAATGAGAAGCTGAAGGAGAAGCAGAAGCAGAAAGAGAATCAAAAGGAGAAGGAGAAGCGGAAGAAACAGAAGAAGCAGAAGCAGTAGCAGTTGCAGCAGAAGCAGAAGGAGAAGCAAAAGTAAAAGCACAAGAACGAGAAGGAGAAGGAGAAACAGAAGGAAAAGCAGAGGGAGAAGCAGAAGGAGAAGCAGAAGGAGAAACAGAAGCAGAAGAATCAGCAGAAGGAGAAGCAGAAGAAGATGCAGAAGGAGAAGCAGGAGAAGCAGAAGAAGCAGAAGCAGAAGGAGAAGGAGAAGTAGGAGAAGGAGAAGGAAGAGCCGCAGAAGCAATAGGAGAAGCAGAAGCAGAATGAGAAGCAGAAAGAGAAGCAGTAGAAGAAGAAGAAGCAGGAAAAGCAGAAGCAGCAGAAAGAGAAGAAGAAGAAGAAGAAGAAGAAGAAGAAGAAGAAGAAGAAGAAGAAGAAGAAGAAGAAGAAGAAGAAGAAGAAGAAGAAGAAGAAGAAGAAGAAGGAGAAGGAGAAGGAGAAGGAGAAGCAGTAGAAGCAGAAGAAGCAGAAGCAGGAGAAGCAGAAGCAGAAGAAAAAGAATAAGCATAAGAAGCAGAATCAGAGGGAGAAGCAGAAGAAGGAGAAGCAGAAGCAGAAGAAGCAGCAGAATGGAGAAGCAGAAGCAGAAGAGAAGGAGAAGCAGGAGAAGCAGAAGAAGGAGAAGGAGAAGGCAAAAGAGAAGGATTAGGAGTAGGAGAAGCAAAAGGATAAGCAGAAGCAGAAAGAGACGCAGAAGGAGAAGCAGCACGAGAAGTAGGAGAAGCAGAAGCAGGAGAAGCAGAAGAAACAGAAGACGCAGAAGCAGAATGAGAAGCAGAAGGAGAAATTGAAGCAGAAGCAGAAGCAGAAGCAGAAGCAGAAGCAGAAGAAGGAGAAGGAGAAGCAGAAAGAGAAGCAGAAAGAGAAGCACAACGAGAAGCAGGAGAAGCAGAAGCAGGAGAAGCAGAAGCAGAAGAAACATAGGAAGGAGAAGAAGCAGAAGCAGAAGGAGAAGCAGAAACAGAAGGAAAAGCAGAAAGAGAAGCAGGAGAAGCAGAAGAAGCAGCAGCAGGAGAAGCAGAAGCAGAAGAAGCCGAAGAAGCAGAAGCAGAACTGAAGCAGAAAGAGAAGCGGAGAAGCGAAGAAGCGAATCTGGAGAAGCGAAGGAGAAGCGAAGCGAAAGAGAAGCAAAAGCAGAAGGAGAAGCAGAAGGGGAAGCAGAAGAAACAGAAGAAGCAGAGGCAGTA
>NW_012291561.1:0-5128 GCF_000151885.1 Dipodomys ordii | reverse complement strand
AGAAGTGTGAGCACCCTCTCTCCCCACAAAACAAACTAAAAGCCACAGGACCAGGGGACATGGCTCAACATAGAGTGCCTGCCTATCAAGTACAAGGTCTTCAGTTTAAGCCTCTGTACCACCAATAAAGTAAGAGAGAGAGAGAGAGAGAATGAATGATGAACAGATGGATAGATTATAGATAACATATAGATAGAATATACAGACAGACAGATGATAGATAAGCAGACAGATAGAAGCTCAATTTATTTTCACAATTAAAAATTTAGATTTGCCTTTAAAACAAAAAATTATCTTTAAGTAGCTGTACTATTTATATCATTATTATTATTTCTTGTTTATGTCGTGCTGAGGAATTGAACCTAGATCCTCAGGCATGCTAGGCAACCACTATACCTCTAAGCCACATTCCCAGCCCCAGTACATCGTGATCCATGTCACCCCTTCCATCATTCTCCTCCAACTCTCCAACCCCACCCCTCCCCTTAAGTTACTGTTTCTATTTTCACATGTGTACACTGTGTGTTATGATTTCAGTTCCTCCACCATTCATCTGCCCTCCATCTCCTTGAGCCTCACTCTCCTCAGGAAAAAAAAAAGCGTTTCAGCTTTCTGGTATTAATTTTGTGAAACTGTCAGGTAATTGTTCAAAGGCATTATACCATAGGAATCCACCCCTGTGTATACCATTTTATGATTCTGCATACATGCATATGTCACTATAATATGTTTTCATATATGTTAATATATACTTATGTGGGAACATGTGCTCTTTGTCTCTCTGAGCCTGACTTAACTTCATTTAACATGATATCCATCATTTCCTCACAAACGACATATTATCTTTATGGATAGTCATTCTTTGTATTTTATGTGAGGGGTGTGTGTGTGTGTGTGTGTGTGTGTGTACTGGTCTTGGGGCTTGAACTCAGGGCTTAGGTGCTGTCCCTGAGCTTTTTTGCTCAAGGCTAGCTTTCTGCCACTTGAGCCACAGCATCACTTGTGACTTTCTGGTGATTAACTGGAGATAAAAGTCTCATGGACTTCCCTTCCCTGGCTGGCTTTGAACAGTGATTCTCAGATTTCAGCCTCTTGAGCAGCTAGGATTACAATGAACCATTGGCACTCAGCTGGCATACCATTCTAATAAATGGATTCCACTATTCTTATGAATAGATGAGTACAATTACATTGTATATACAATGTAAATATGTAAATATGTATATATTCATATGTGTATACATATATGTGTGTATATATATGTATATATATATATATATATACACATATGTAATTTTCTTGATTCATCCCAGGGTTTTTATGATTCCCTTTAACAGATGAGGGAATTGAATCTCAAAACAAACAATGTGCCTCAGGTCCAACACCTGGTCCTCATTAGAACTCATACTTGAAACCAGGATGGGTTAACTTTAAAATCTATTTCAGGGGCTGGGAAGGTGGCTCAGTGGTAGACCGCTTGCCTTGCATGCCTGAGGCCCTGGGTTATATTCCTCAGCACCACATAAGCAAAAAGAAAAAAGCTGGAGGTGGTGCTGTGGCTCAAGTGGGAGATCACTATCCTTGAGCTGAAGAGCTGAGGGACAGTGTCTAGGCCCAGAGTTCAGCCCCCACAACTGGACCCCCCAAAAAAGTTATTTAATTTTTGTTTTTATTATATATTTTATTGTAAAGATACTGTACAGAGGGGTTACAGTTATCTGAGCAAGGTAATGAGTCCATTTTCTATTGAGCATTGTTCACCCTCTTTTTTATTTCCCCTACCATTCCTTTCCTCCCCACCTCACTAACTCTTCCCTCTCCCCCGAAAAAGTTCTAGTTTGTTTTCAACATAGTGTCTTGTACATCTCATTGTTACAATGGGTCATCCTATATCTTTATTTCAGCATTTTGTTATTTCCCTTCCTCTCCCCAAATTAGAAAAAAAATGTATATACACAATGCAGGGCACCAGAATCAAATACAGTAGTAACAATGGGGTTGTACCATAGGGGAGGAACATACAAAAGAAACAAAAACATCACATAGTACATTATAAGTACATTAAGAAGAACACCAACAAAAGTAACACCTCTTGTGTCCCTATCTTGAGGTTCATTTCACTTACCATCAGGTTATATGGTTATATGTACATAGCTTTTGACCTCTTCTGCTTGTTCTAGGCATATACTGGTTATTGCAGATAAGAAAAACCTGTGGGACCTATGTTTCTTTGAGTCTGGCTTACTTCACTTAATATATTTTTTCCAAGTCTTTCCAAATTAACAAATGAGGCAATGTCCTTCTTTTTGATGGAGGCCTAGAATTCTAGTGTGTGTGTGTGTGTGTGTGTGTGTGTGTGCGTGTGTGCGTGTGTGTGTGTGTGTGTGTGTGTATCACATTTTCTTGATCCATTATCTATAATTAAGCACCTAAAAGCTGAAAGTAGAGCTAGGGCTTAAGTGGTAGAGTGCTAGCTTGGTGCAAAAAATCTCAGGGACATCATGCAAGCCCCAGGAATGGCACCCAAAAGAAAACAAAAAACAAAAAAAACCCTAAATATACAACTTCCAGATGATCTAGCAATTGCATTACTGTGAAATTTGATTTTTCACTCAAAACAGACAGTCATGATATTCACAAAGTACTTGTCTGCCATATTTATTGAAGGCCTTTGCATAATAGCTAAGCCATGGTATAAATTACAGTGCCCTTCAGAGGGTTCAAGGATAAATATAATACACAAGGTATACATAAGAAAACTTTACTCAGCCATAAAGAAGAATAAATTCCTGTTACTTGTAAAAACATGAATGAAACCAAAGTTCATGATGCCAACAAAAATAAACCATACACAGAAAGACATAAGCGGCAGATTCTCACCTTCTAGCCCACATTTTTGCTGAAAGTCCATTTCACCAGTGTTTTCTTTTATTTTTTAATTTAATTTTATTTTATTTGTGAACATACTGTACAGAGGAGTTACAATTACGTGGGCAGGACAATGCGTACATTTCTTACTAAGCATTGCAGCCTCCTCCTTTGTTTACCCTTCACATCCCTTCCCAGCCTCCCCCCTACCCCCAATCCCAATCCTTCTCCTTCCCCCCCCCCCCCGCACCGACGTTGTAAAGGTAGTTTTGGACATGACAACTTGTACTTCTCGTTGTTGCAACAGGTCCACCTGTATCCTTAAACAACTGGTTTTTCCCCATCTCCTCCACAAGTTATACTGACATCAAATATAGTGAAAGCAGGGGTTATACTGTGGGGGAGGGATATACAAAGCAACAAAGAGATAATCTTATAAATGCGTTAGAAACACATGCATGAAAGAAAAAAACATTAAAATACACATGTAAGGGTTCATTTTCCTGACATCACATTATCTGACCTTTTCCGCTTGACTCATACATATACTAGATATTACAAATAAGGGAAACCATGGGACCTATGTTTCTTTGGGCCTGGCTTACTTCACTTCATATAATTTTTTCCAAGTTTTTCCATTTCCTAACAAATGGGGCAATGTCATTCTTTCTGATGGAGGCATAGAATTCCATTGTGTATATATACCACATTTTCTTGATCCATTCATCTACTGAGGGGCATCTGGGTTGGTTCCATATCTTAGCTATGGTAAATTCTTTTTCACTGCCTTTCCATGAGTATCTTCACTGATTGAACCATCAAGATACATGGGTTTCTGGAGAAAAAAATGAAGCAACAATATAAGAAGGCCATGGACAAGGTGAAAGGGATCTTGTAGAAGAGCCCTCTTGTCTCTGTAGCACTTCCTTTTGGGTTACTATGGGCTGTACCTACACACAATATTTGTGTGTGTGGGGGGGTATGTGTGTATGTGTGTGTGTGCTTGTCTTGGAGCTTGAACTTTTGGCCTAGGTGTTGTCCTTGAGATTTATTTTTTGCTCAGGCTGGCACTTAACCACTTGACTTCTGGCTTGTTGGCATTCATTGGAGATAAGAGTTTCACAGAGTTTTCTTCCAGGGTTGGCTTTCAACTGCAATCCTCAAAACTCAGCCTCCTTAGTAGCTAGGATTATAGTCAAGAGCCACTGGCACCCAGCTGAGAGCTGTTTTTATACATTCTTATAGGGGAGTAAGTCAGATGCACTTTCATTTCTTACTTTATTTAAATACTTGAATTTTTATTCTTACTACATATGGATCTATAAAAAGATGAATATAAACATGGGATGGTATTGGAATGAGGAAAAGGGTGAATGGGAGAACAGTCAAGTGTGAATAATTATACTGGTTTACCTTATTATATGTGTGAAGGTAGTATTCTTATTGGAAACTGTTAAATAATGGGAGAGTGGAAAGGATGAACAATGAGAGAATGATAGAGTGGATACCAATATATTAATAAATGTATAAGTGCTTATGAAATACCTTAATTGATATGCATTAAAAATGAAAGGAATAATAAGAATATTTATATGTTTGCTTAGGAGAAGGTACAATTGTGAATGATAGGAGAAGATGAAAGAGGCTAAATATGGTCAAAATACTTTTCAACATGTATGAAAATAAATAAAACAATGAAACTTGTTGAAATTGTTTTAAGTAAAATGTGGAGAAGGACAAGGTATCATGATAAAGGGGTGCATTTACATCCATATATAACGTATCACAATACAATACCCTTGTACAATTAATACATGATAATATGTTATAAAAGAATGCAAATGAAATAAGGAAATTATTTGTAAATTAGTGATATCAAAGTGTCAAGGTACAGTATTCGAAAAAGGAAGCAAAATAAATGCAGAGTAATTTGTAATTTCCTTTGCAATGTCATTAACTGGCAAATCATGATTAGTTCATTTCTGCTTTATCACTCAGAGGGAATCAAAACAAGACATGAAGTTATTTTCTTATTTGTACTGGAAATGATTGTTCAATATCATCCAATGGGTGGGACAGAGAAATTCGAATCATTCAAGTGATGGCAAAATGGTTATTTCAGAGATGATTGATTTGGAGGTTTTGTGGTAAAAAGCACAGTGCATAATTGTTAAGCTGGTGTCCATTCAAATTTCCTATACCACGATGATCTCTACCTCTAAAATTATTCTAGATCCTTTTTTCCAGTAATTTTTGTGAA
>NW_012291560.1:0-9087 GCF_000151885.1 Dipodomys ordii | reverse complement strand
GAATGAAAAGCAGAAGAAGGAGAAATTAAAACAGAAGAAGATGCAGTAAGGAAAAGCAGAAGCAGAAGCAGAAGGAGAAGCAGAAGAAGGAAAAGGAGTAGCAAAACATAAGTATAAAGAGAAACAGAAGGAGAAGCAGGAGAAGCAGGAGAAGCATAAGCAGAAGAAATAGAAGAAGCAGAAGCAGAAAGAGAAGCAGAAACAGAAGGAGAAGCAGAAATAGAAGCAGAAGAAGCCGAAGAAGCAGAAGCAGAACCTGAAGCGGAAGGAGAAGCAGAAGAAGCAGAATCTGGAGAAGAAGAAGGAGAACCAGAAGGAGAAGCAGAAGCAGAAAGAGAAGCAAAAGCAGAAGGAGAAGCAGAAGAAACAGAAGAAGTAGAAGCAGTAGCAGAAGAAGCTGAAGATGCAGAAGCAGAAAGAGAAGCAGAAGGAATAGCAGAATAACGAGAAGGAGAAGGAGAAACAGAAGGAGAAGAAGAAGGAGAAGCAGAAGGAGAATCAGGAAAGGCAAAAGAAGCAGAATCAGACGGAGAAGCAGGAAAAGCAGAAGAAGCAGAAGCAAAAGGAGAAGCAAAAGAAGGAGAAGGAGAAGCAGAGGCTGAAGAAGAAGCATAAGGAAAAGCACAAGCAGAAGGAGATGCAGAAGGAGAAGCAGGAGAAGCAGAAGAAGCAGAAGATGAAGGAGAAACAGAAGTAGGAGAAGGAGAAGGAGGAGAAGCAGAAGCAGAAGGAGAAGCAGAAGCGGAATGAGAAGCAGAAAGAGAAGCAGGAGAAGCACAAGAAGCAGAAGCAGGAGAAGCCGCAAGAGAATAAGCAGAAGAAGCAGAATCAGAAGCAGAAGTAGAAGCAGAAGCAGAAGGAGAAGCAGCAGAAGAAGTAGAACCAGAAATTCAGTCAGGAGAAACAGAAAAAGCAGAAGCAGAAGCAGAAGGAGAAGCAAAAAGAGAAGCAGTAGGAGAAGTAGAAGAAGCAGCAGAAGGAGAAGCAGCAGAAGAAGCAGAAAAACAAGCAGGAGAAGCAGAAGCAGAAAGAGAAGTAGAAGCAGAAGAAACAGAAGCAGAAGAAGAAGCAGTAGAAGCGCAAGAAGCAGAAGCAGGAGAAGCAGAAGCAGAAGATAAAGAAGAAGCATAAGAAGCAGAAGCAGAGGGAGAAACAGAAGAAGGAGAAAGAGCAGAAGAAGGTGAAGCAGAAGGAGATGCAGAAGCAGAAAGAGAAGCAGAAACAGAAGGAGAAGAAGAAGGAGAAGTTGGAGAATCAGAAGAAGCAGAAGCAGAAGCAGAAAGAGAAGGAGAAGAAGGAGAAGGAGAAGCAGAAGGAGAAGGACAAGCAGGAGAAGCAGAAGAAGCAGAAGCGGGAGGAGCAGAAGAAGAAGAAGAAGAAACAGAAGAAAGAGAAGGAGCAAAAGGAGAAGCAGAAGCAGAAGGAGAAACAAAAGAGAAGCAGAAGAAGCGGAAGAAGCAGTAGCAGGAGAAGCAGAAGCAGAAGAAACAGAAGAAGCCCAAGAAGCAGAAGGAGAACCTGAAGCAGAAGGAGAAGCAGAAGCAGCAGAAGCTGGAAAAGTAGAAGCAGAAGAAACAGAACAAGCAGAAGAAGCAGAAGAAGAACGAGAAGCAGAAGAAGAAGAAGGAGAAAGAGAAGGATTAGGAGTAGGAGAAACAGAAGGATAAGCAGAAGCAGAAAGAGAAGGATAATGAGAAGGAGAAGCAGGAGAAGCAGAAGAAGCAGAAGCAGGAGAAGCAGAAGCAGAATGAAAAGCAGAAGGAGAAATTGAAACAGAAGAAGATGCAGAAGAAGAAGCAGAAGCAGTAGTAGAAGCAGAAGGAGAAGCAGAAGGAGAAGCATAAAGAGAAACAGAAGGAGAAGCAGGAGAAGCAAAAGCAGGAGAAGCAGAATCAGAAGAAATAGAAGAAGAAGGAGAACCAGAAGGAGAAGCAGAAGCAGAAAGAGAAACAAAAGCAGAAGGAGAAGCAGAAGAAACAGAAGAAGCAGAATCAGTAGCAGAAGAAGCTGAAGATGCAGAAGCAGAAAGAGAAGCAGAAGGAATAGCAGAAGAACGAGAAGGAGAAATAGAAGGAGAAGCAGATGGAGAAGCAGGAAAAGCGAAGAAACGAAGCGACGGAGAAGCAGAAGAAGGAGAAGGAGAAGCCGGAGCAGAAGAAGAAGCAGAAGGAAAAGCACAAGCAGAAGGAGATGCAGAAGGAGAAGCGGGAAATGCAGAAGAAGCAGAAGCAAAAGGAGAAGAAGAATCAGAGTCAGATGAAGCAGAAGCAGAAATAGAAAGAGAAGCCGACGAAGAGAAGCAGAACGAGAAGCAGGAGAAGCAGAAGAAGCACAAGCGGGAGGAGCAGAAGTAGAAGAAACAGAAGAAGGAGAAGGAGCAGAACCAGAAGGAGAAGCAGAAGGAGAAGCAGAAAGAGAAGCAGGAAAAGCAGAATAAGCAGAAGCAGGAGAAGCAGAAGGAGAAGAAACAGGAGAAGGACAAGAAGCAGAAAGAGAAGCAGTAGAAGCAGAAGAGGCAGGAAAAGCAGAAGCCGAAGAAAGAGAAGAAGAAGAAGACGAAGAAGAAGAAGAAAAAGAAACAGCAGCATAAGGAGAAGCATAAGGAGAAGCATAAGGAGAAGTATAAGGAGAAGCAGTAGAAGGAGAAGAAGCAGAAGCAGGAGAAGCTGAAGCAGAAGAATAAGAATAAGCAAAAGAAGCGGAAGCAGAAGCAGTGAGAGAAGCAGAAGAAGGAGAAGGAGAAGGAGCAGCAGAAGGAGAAGCAGAAGCAGAAAGAGAAGCAGAAACAGAAGGAGAACAAGAAGGAGAAGCAGGAGAATCAGAAGAAGCAGAAAGAGAAGGAGAAGAAGGAGAAGCAGAAGTAGAGTCAGAAGAATCAGAAGAAGACGAAGCAGAAGAAACAGAAGCAAAAGAAACAGAAGAAGGAGAAGAGCAGAAGCAGAAGCAGAAGGAGAAGCAGAAGCAGAAGGAGAAGCAGAAAGAGAAGCAGGAGAAGCAGAAGAAGCAGGAGAAGCAGAAGCAGAAGAAACAGGAGAAGCCGAAGAAGCAGAAGCAGAATCTGAAGCAGAAGGAGAAACAGAAGAAGCACAATCTGAAGCAGAAGCAGAAGAAACAGAAATAGTAGAATAAGCAGAAGCAGAAGCACCAGGAGAAGCAGAAGAACAAGAAGGAGAAGGCGAAAGAGAAGGATTAGGAGTAGGAGAAGCAAAAGGATAAGCAGAAGCAGAAAGAGACGCAGAAGGAGAAGCAGCACGAGAAGTAGGAGAAGCAGGAGAAGTAGAAGCAAGAGAAGCAGAAGAAACAGAAGACGCAGAAGCAGAATGAGAAGCAGAAGGAGAAATTGAAGCAGAAGGAGAAGCAGAAGCAGAAGGAGAAGCAGAAGAAAGAGAAGGAGAAGCAGAAAGAGAAGCAGAAAGAGAAGCACAACGAGAAGCACAACGAGAAGCAGGAGAAGCAGAAGCAGGAGAAGCAGAAGCAGAAGAAACATAAGAAGGAGAAGAAGCAGAAGCATAAGGAGAAGCAGAAACAGAAGGAAAAGCAGAAATAGAAGCAGGAGCAGCAGAAGAAGCAGCAGCAAGAGAAGCAGAAGCAGAAGAAGCAGAAGAAGCAGAAGCAGAACTTGAAGCATAAGGAGATACAGGAGAAGCAGAAGAAACAGAATCTGGAGAAGCAGAAGGAGAAGCAGAAGCAGAAAGAGAAGCAAAAGCAGAAGGAGAAGCAGAAGGAGAAGCAGAAGAAACAGAAGAAGCAGAGGCAGTAGCAGAAGATGCAGAAGCAGAAGGAGAAGCAGAAGCAGTAGTAGAAGCAGAAGAAGGAGAAGCAGAAGGAGAAGCATAAAGAGAAACAGAAGGAGAAGCAGGAGAAGCAGAAGCAGGAGAAGCAGAATCAGAAGAAATAGAAGAAGGAGAAGAAGCAGAAGCAGAAAGAGAAGCAGAAACAGAAGGAGAAGCAAAAATAGAAGCAGAAGAAGCCGAAGAAGCAAAAGCAAAACCTAAAGCAGAAGGAGAAGCAGGAGAAGCAGAAGAAGCAGAATCTGGAGAAGAAGAAGGAGAACCAGAAGGAGAAGCAGAAGCAGAAAGAGAAGCAAAAGCAGAAGGAGAAGCAGAAGAAACAGAAGAAGCAGAATCAGTAGCAGAAGAAGCTGAAGATGCAGAAGCAGAAAGAGAAGCAGAAGGAATAGCAGAAGAACGAGAAGGAGAAATAGAAGGAGAAGCAGAAGGAGAAGCAGGAAAAGCACAAGATACAGAAGCAGACGGAGAAGCAGAAGAAGGAGAAGGAGAAGCCAGAGCAGAAGAAGAAGCAGAAGGAAAAGCACAAGCAGAAGGAGATGCAGAAGGAGAAGCAGGAAATGCAGAAGACACAGAAGCAGAAGGAGAAGAAGAAGGAGAAGAATCAGAATCAGAAGAAGCAGAAATAGAAAGAGAAGCCGACGAAGAGAAGCAGAACGAGAAGCAGGAGAAGCAGAAGAAGCAGAAGCGGGAGAAGCAGAAGAAGAAGAAACAGAAGAAGGAGAAGGAGCAGAAGCAGGAGAAGCAGAAGGAGAAGCAGAAAGAGAAGCAGGAAAAGCAGAAGAAGCAGAAGTAGGAGAAGCAGAAGGAGAAGAAACAGGAGAAGGACAAGAAGCAGAAAGAGAAGCAGTAGAAGCAGAAGAGGCAGGAAAAGCAGAAGCAGAAGAAAGAGAAGAAGAAGAAGACGAAGAAGAAGAAGAAGAAAAAGAAGCAGCAGCATAAGGAGAATCATAAGGAGAAGCATAAGGAGAAGTATAAGGAGAAGCAGTAGAAGCAGAAGAAGCAGAAGCAGGAGAAGCTGAAGCAGAAGAAAAAGAATAAGCAAAAGAAGCAGAAGCAGAAGCAGTGAGAGAAGCAGAAGAAGGAGAAGGAGAAGGAGCAGCAGAAGGAGCAGCAGAAGCAGAAAGAGAAGCAGAAACAGAAGGAGAACAAGAAGGAGAAGCAGGAGATTCAGAAGAAGCAGAAAGAGAAGGAGAAGAAGGAGAAGCAGAAGTAGAATCAGAAGAAACAGAAGAAGAAGTAGCAGAATAAACAGAAGCAAAAGAAACAGAAGGAGAAGAGCAGAAGCAGAAGCAGAAGGAGAAGCAGAAGCAGAAGGAGAAGCAGAAAGAGAAGCAGGAGAACCAGAAGAAGCTGGAGAAGCAGAAGCAGAAGAAACAGGAGAATCTGAAGAAGCTGAAGCTGAATCTGAAGCTGAATGATAAACAGAAGAAGCACAATCTGAAGCAGAAGCAGAAGAAACAGAAATAGTAGAATAAGCAGAAGCAGAAGCATCAGGACAAGCAGAGGAACAAGAAGGAGAAGGTGAAAGAGAAGGATTAGGAGTAGGAGAAGCAAAAGGATAAGCAGAAGCAGAAAGAGACGCAGAAGGAGAAGCAGCACGAGAAGTAGGAGAAGCAGGAGAAGCAGAAGCAAGAGAAGCAGAAGAAACAGAAGACGCAGAAGCAGAATGAGAAGCAGAAGGAGAAATTGAAGCAGAAGGAGAAGCAGAAGCAGAAGGAGAAGCAGAAGAAGGAGAAGGAGAATGAGAAGCAGAAAGAGAAGCAGAAAGAGAAGCACAACGAGAAGCAGGAGAAGCAGAAGCAGAAGAAACATAAGAAGGAGAAGAAGCAGAAGCAGAAGGAGAAGCAGAAACAGAAGGAAAAGCAGAAATAGAAGCAGGAGCAGCAGAAGAAGCAGCAGCAGGAGAAGCAGAAGCAGAAGAAGCTGAAGAAGCAGAAGCAGAACCTGAAGCATAAGGAGATACAGGAGAAGCAGAAGAAGCAGAATCTGGAGAAGCAGAAGGACAAGCAGAAGCAGAAAGAGAAGCAAAAGCAGAAGGAGAAGCAGAAGGAGAAGCAGAAGAAACAGAAGAAGCAGAGGCAGTAGCAGAAGAAGCAGAAGATGCAGAAGCAGAAGGAGAAGCAGAAGCAGTAGTAGAAGCAGAAGAAGGAGAAGCAGAAGGAGAAGTATAAAGAGAAACAGAAGGAGAAGCAGGAGAAGCAGAAGCAGGAGAAGCAGAATCAGAAGAAATAGAAGAAGGAGAAGAAGCAGAAGCAGAAAGAGAAGCAGAAAGAGAAGGAGAAGCAGAAATAGAACCAGAAGAAGCTGAAGAAGCAAAAGCAGAACTTAAAGCAGAAGGAGAAGCAGAAGAAGCAGAATCTGGAGAAGAAGAAGGAGAACCAGAAGGAGAAGCAGAAGCAGAAAGAGAAGCAAAAGCAGAAGGAGAAGCAGAAGAAACAGAAGAAGCAGAATCAGTAGCAGAAGAAGCTGAAGATGCAGAAGCAGAAAGAGAAGCAGAAGGAATAGCAGAAGAACGAGAAGGAGAAATAGAAGGAGAAGCAGAAGGAGAAGCAGGAAAAGCAGAAGAAACAGAAGCAGACGGAGAAGCAGAAGAAGGAGAAGGAGAAGCCGAAGCAGAAGAAGAAGCAGAAGGAAAAGCACAAGCAGAAGGAGATGCAGAAGGAGAAGCAGGAGATGCAGAAGAAGCAGAAGCAGAAGGAGAAGAAGAAGGAGAAGAATCAGAATCAGAAGAAGCAGAAGCAGAATTAGAAAGAGAAGCCGACGAAGAGAAGCAGAACGAGAAGCAGGAGAAGCAGAAGAAGCACAAGCGGGAGAAGCAGAAGAAGAAGAAACAGAAGAAGGAGAAGGAGCAGAAGCAGAAGGAGAAGCAGAAACAGAAGGAGAAGCAGAAAGAGAAAGAGGGGAAGCAGAAGAAGCAGAAGGAGGAGAACCAGAAGCATAAGAATCCGAAGAAGCAGAAGCAGAACCTGAAGCAGAAGGAGAAGCAGGAGAAGCAGAAGAAGCAGAATCTGGAGAAGCAGAATGAGAAGCTGAAGTAGAAGCAGATGCAGAAGCAGAAAGAGAATCAAAAGCAGAAGGAGAAGCAGAAGAAACAGAAGAAGCAGAAGCAGTAGCAGTTGCAGCAGAAGCAGAAGGAGAAACAGAAGGAAAAGCAGTAGAACGAGAAGGAGAAGGAGAAAAACGAAGGAGAAGCAGAAGGAGAATCAGAAGGAGAAGCAGAAGGAGAAGCAGAAGGAGAAACAGAAGCAGAAGAAACAGCAGAAAGAGAAGCAGAAGCAGAAGAAGATGGAGAAGGAGAAGCAGAAGAAGCAGAAGCAGAAGGAGAAGTAGAAGAAGGTGAAGGAGAAGGAAGAGCCGCAGAAGCAATAGGAGAAGAAGAAAGAGAAGCAGAAGCAGATTGAGAAGCAGAAAGAGAAGCAGTAGAAGCAGAAGAAGCAGGAAAAGCAGAAGCAGAAGAAAGAGAAGAAGAAGAAGACGAAGAAGAAGAAGAAGCAGCAGCAGCATAAGGAGAAGCGTAAGGAGAAGCATAAGGAGAAGTATAAGGAGAAGCAGTAGAAGCAGAAGAAGCAGAAGCAGGAGAAGTTGAAGCAGAAGAAAAAGAATAAGCAAAAGAAGCAGAAGCAGAAGCAGTGAGAGAAGCAGAAGAAGGAGAAGGAGCAGCAGAAGGAGAAGCAGAAGCAGAAAGAGTAGCAGAAACAGAAGGAGAACAAGAAGGAAAAACAGGAGAATCAGAAGAAGCAAAAAGAGAAGGAGAAGCAGAAGTAGAATCCGAAGAAACAGAAGAAGAAGAAGAAGAAGCAGAAGAAACAGAAGCAAAAGAAACAGAAGAAGGAGAAGAGCAGAAGCAGAAGCAGAAGGAGAAGCAGAAGCAGAAGGAGAAGCAGAAAGAGAAGCAGGAGAACCAGAAGAAGCAGGAGAAGCAGAAGCAGAAGAAACAGGAGAAGCCGAAGAAGCAGAAGCAGAATCTGAAGCAGAAGGAGAAACAGAAGAAGCACAATCTGAAGCAGAAGCAGAAGAAACAGAAATAGTAGAATAAGCAGAAGCAGAAGCACCAGGAGAAAGTGAAAGAGAAGGATTAGGAGTAGGAGAAGCAAAAGGATAAGCTGAAGCAGAAAGAGACGCAGAAGGAAAAGCAGAACGAGAAGTAGGAGAAGCAGGAGAAGCAGAAGCAAGAGAAGCAGAAGAAACAGAAGACGCAGAAGCAAAATGAGAAGCAGAAGGAGAAATTGAAGCAGAAGGAGAAGCAGAAGCAGAAGGAGAAGCAGAAGAAGGAGAAGTAGAAGCAGAAAGAGAAGCAGAACGAGAAGCAGGAGAAGCAGAAGCAGGAGAAGCAGAAACAGAAGAAACAGAAGAAGGAGAAGAAGCAGAAGCAGAAGGAGAAGCAGAAACAGAAGGAAAAGCAGAAAGAGAAGCAGAAGAAGCAGCAGCAGGAGAAGCAGAAGTAGAAGAAGCCGAAGAAGCAGAAGCAGAACCTGAAGCAGAAGGAGAAGCAGAAGAAGCAGAATCTGGAGAAGCAGAAGGAGAAGCAGAAGCAGAAAGAGAAGCAAAAGCAGAAGGAGAAGCATAAGGAGAAGCAGAAGAAACAGAAGAAGCAGAGGCAGTAGCAGACGAAGCAGAAGATGCAGAAGCAGAAGGAGAAGCAGAAGGAAAAGCAGAAGAACGAGAAGGTGAGGGAGAAGGAGAAAAAGAAGGAGAAGCAGAAAGAGAAGCAGTAGAAGGAGCAGGAGATGCAGAAACAGGAGAAGCATAAGCAGAACAAACAGGAGAAGGACAAGAAGCAGAAGCAGAAGGAGAAGCAGAAACAGAAGGAGAAGCAGAAAGAGAAGGAGGGGAAGCAGAAGAAGCAGAAGCAGGAGAAGCAGAAGCATAAGAACCCGAATTAGCAAAAGGAGAACCTCAGGCAGAAGGAGAAGCAGGAGAAGCAGAAGAAGCAGAATCTGGAGAAGCAGAAGGAGAAGCAGAAGGAGAAGCAGAAGCAGAAAGAGAATCAAAATCAGAAGGAGAAGCAGAAGAAATAGAAGAAGTAAAAGCAGTAGCAGTTGTAGCAGAAGCAGAACGCGAAGCAGAATGAAAAGCAGGAGATCTAGTAGGATATGGAGAAACTGAAGGAGATGCTGAAAGAGAAGCAGGTATTGCTGAATATTAAGAAGCATAGTAGATGCTTATGATGGAGAAGGAGAATCAGAAGCTGATGATGATGCTGAATGAAAAGCAGATTAATCATATTCATTATGGATTATCAGGTATAGCTGATGAAGCTGATGCATAAGGAGTATCAAAAGATGGAGAAGTAGAA
>NW_012291559.1:0-9095 GCF_000151885.1 Dipodomys ordii | reverse complement strand
TGCGAGGACAAAGCGGGAAACAGCGAGACTCAGCGGGACCCAGCGGGGACCCAGCAGTGGACACAGCGGGACACAGCGGGGGACAAAGCAGGACAGCACGGAACACAGCAGGACACAGCGTGAAACAGCGGTGAACCTGCGGGGACACAGCGGTACACAGCGGGGGACACAGCGGGACCCAGCGGGACACAGCGGGGGACACAGCCGGACACAACAGGGACACAGCGGGGACACAGAAGGACACAGCGGGACACAGTGGGACACAGTAGGACACAGCGTGGGACAAAGCGGGAGACAGCGGAGGACACAGCGAGGACACAGCTGGACACAGCGGGGACACAAAGGGGACTCAGCAGGGGACATAGAGGGGAAAAAGCGGAACACCACGGGACACAGTAGGACACAGCGGGACACAGCGGGGACACTGTGGGACACAGCCTGGGGACACAGCGGTGGACAGCGGGGGACAGACAAGGGACACAGCGAGACACAGAGGTTACACAGCTGGACACAGAAGGGTACACAGCGGGGCACAGCGGACACACAACGGGGACAGAGCTGGACACAGAGGGACACAGAGGGGACAGAGCGTGACACAGCGTGACACGGCGGGACACAGCGGGGGACACAGGGAGGACACAGCTGGACACTGAATGAGACAGAGTGAGGACACAGCCGGACACAGCGTGACACAGTGGGGACACAGCAGGGGACACAGCGGGACACAGCCGGGGACACAGAGGGACACAGCGGGGTACACAGCAAGGACAAAACGGGACACAGCGGGGGACACAGCGAGGACACAGTGGGACACTGCGGTGACACAGCGGGACACAGCTGGGGACACTGCGGGACACAGCGGGACACAGCGGGGACACAGCAAGGACACAGCGGGGGACACAGCGGGACACAGCCGGACACAGCCGGGGACACAGCGGGACACAGCGAGAGAAACAGCGGGGGACACAGCGGGACACAGCGGGGAACAAAGAGAGGACACAGCGGGACCCAGCAAGACACAGCGTCGATACAGCAGGGACACAGCGGGGTACACAGCTGTTGACACAACGGGACACAGGGGGGGACACAGCGGGACACAGTGGGACACAGCGGGGCACAGCAGGGACAAAACGGGAGACACAGTGGGGAACAGAGCAGGACACAGCGGGGGACACAGAAAGGACACAGTGGGGACACAGCGAGACTCAGCCGGGGACACAGCGGGGGACAAAGCGGGACACCACGGGACACAGTGGGACACAGCGGGACACAGCGGGGTCACTGCGGGACACAGTGGGGGACAAAGCGGGACACAGCGGGACACAGCGGGGACGCAGCGGGACACAGCGGGACACAGCGGGACACGGCGGGGGACACAGCAGGACACAGAGGGGGACATAGCGAGGACACAGCGGGACACAGAGGGACACAGCGGGGGACAGAGCGAGGACATAGTGGGGGACAAAGTGGGGGAAACAGCTGGATACAGCGGGGAAGACAGCGAGGACACATTGGGACCCAGCGGAACACAGCGTCGATACAGCGGAGACACAGCGTTACACAGCATGGTACAAAGCTGTGGACACAACGGGACACAGTGGGGGCACAGCGGGACACAGCGGGACGCAGTGGGACACAGCGGGACACAGCCGGGGGACACAGCGGTGGACAGCGTGGGACAGAGAAGGGACACAGCGGGAAACAGAGGGGACACAGCTGGACACAGAAAGGTACACAGCGGGGCACAGCGGACACACAACGGGGACAGAGCTGGACACAGAGGGACACAGATGGGACAGAGCGTGACACAGCAGGACACAGCGGGACACAGCAGGACACAGCGGGGGACACAGCGGGACACAGCGGGACACAGCAGGGGACACAGCAGGGACACAGTGGGACACAGTAGGACACAGCGTGGGACAAAGCGCGAGACAGCGGAGGACACAGCGAGGACACAGCTGGACACAGCGGGGACACAGAGGGGACTCAGCAGGGGACATAGAGGGGAAAAAGCGGGACACCACGGGACAGAGTAGGACACAGCGGGACACAGCGGGGACACTGCGGGACACAGCCGGGGGACACAGCGGTGGACAGCGGGGGACAGAGAAGGGACACAGCGGGACACAGCTGGACACAGAAGGTTACACAGCGGGGCACAGCGGACACACAACGGGGATAGAGCTGGACACAGAGGGACACAGATGGGACAGAGCGTGACACAGTGGGACACAGCGGGACACAGCAGGGGACTCAGCGGGACACAGCGGGGGACACAGGGAGGACACAGCTGGACACTGAATGAGACAGAGCGAGGACACAGCCGGACACAGCGAAACACAGCGTGACACAGTGGGGACACAGCAGGGGACACAGCGGGACAAGCCGGGGACACAGAGGGACCCAGCGGGGTACACAGCAAGGACAAAGCGGGACACAGCGGGGGACACAGTGAGGACACAGCGGGACACAGCTGTGGACACTGCGGGACACAGCGGGACACAGTGGGGACACAGCAAGGACACAGCGGGGGACACAGAGGGACACAGCCGGACACAGCCGGGGACACAGCGGGACACAGCGAGAGACACAGCGGGGGACACAGCGGGACACAGCGGGGAACAAAGAGAGGACACAGCGGGACCCAGCGGGACACAGCGTCGATAGAGCGGGGACACAGCAGGACACAGCGGTGACACAACGGGACTCAGCGTGGGACACTGCGGGACCAGCGGGACACAGCGGGGACACAGCGGGACACAGCAGGGGACACAGTGAGTGACACAGCGGGGGACACAGCGGGACACAGTGGGGAACACAGAGAGAGACACAGCAGGACCCAGCGAGACACAGCGTCGATACAGCAGGGACACAGCGGGGTACACAGCTGTTGACACAACGGGACACAGGGGGGGACACAGCGGGACACAGCGGGACACAGCGGGGCACAGCGGGGACAAAACGAGAGACACAGTGGGGAACAGAGCAGGAAACAGCGGGGGACACAGAAAGGACACAGTGGGGACACAGCGAGACTCAGCCGGGGACACAGCGGGGGACAAAGCGGGACACCACGGGACACAGTGGGACACAGTGGGACACAGCGGGGTCACTGCGGGACACAGTGGGGGACAAAGCGGGACACAGCGGGACACAGCGGGGACGCAGTGGGACACAGCGGGACACGGCGGGGGACACAGCAGGACACAGAGGGGGACACAGCGAGGACACAGCGGGTCACAGAGGGACACAGTGGGGGACAGAGCGAGGACACAGTGGGGGACAAAGTGGGGGAAACAGCGGGACACAGCGGGGCACACAGCGAGGACCCATTGGGACACAGCGGGACACAGTGTCGATACAGCGGAGACACAGCGTTACACAGCATGGTACAAAGCTGTGGACACAACGGGACACAGTGGGGGCACAGTGGGACACAGCAGAATGCAGTGGGACACAGCGGGACACAGCCGGGGGACCCAGCGGTGGACAGCGGGGGACAGAGAAGGGACACAGCGGGACACAGAGGGGACACAGCTGGACACAGAAAGGGTACACAGCGGGGCACAGCGGATACACAACAGGGACAGAGCTGGACACAGAGGGACACAGAGGGGACAGAGCGTGACACAGCGGCACACAGCGGGACACAGAAGAGGACTCAGCGGGACACATCGGGGGACACAGGGAGGACACAGCTGGACACTGAGGGAGACAGAGCGAGGACACAGCCGGACACAGCGAAACACAGCGTGACACAGTGGGGACAGAGCAGGGGACACAGCGGGACACAGCAGGGGACACAGAGGAACACAGCGGGGTACACAGCAGGCACAAATCGGGACACAGCGGGGGACACAGCGGGACACAGTGGGGAACACAGAGAGAGACACAGCATGACCCAGCGGGACACATTGATGATACAGCGGGGACACAGCGGGACACAGCGTGGTACACAGCTGTTGACACAATGGGACACAGTGGGGGACACAGCAGGACACAGCGGGACACAGTGGGGCACAGCAGGGACAAAACGGGAGACACAGTGGGGAACAGAGCAGGACACAGCGGGGGACACAGAGAGGACACAGTGGGGACACAGCGAGACTCAGCCGGGGACACAGCAGGGGACAAAGCGGGACACCACGGACACAGTGGGACACAGCGGGACACAGCGGGGTCACTGCGGGACACAGTGGGGGACAAAGCGGGACACAGCGGGACACAGCGGGGACGCAGCGGGACACAGCGGGACACAGCGGGACATGGCGGGGGACACAGCGGGACACAGAGCGGGACATAGCGAGGACACAGCGGGACACAGCGGGACACAGCGGGGGACAGAGCGAGGACACAGTGGGGGACAAAGTGGGGGAAACAGCTGGACACAGCGGGGAACACAGCGAGGACACAGCGGCACCCAGCGGGACACAGCGTAGATACAGCGGAGACACACCGTTACACAGCATGGTACAAAGCTGTGGACACAACGGGACACAGTGGGGGCACAGCGGGACACAGCGGGACGCAGTGGGACACAGCGGGGACAAAGCGTGAGACACAGCAGGGGACAGAGCTGGAGACAGCGGGGGACACAGCGGGGACACAGCAAGGACACAGCGGGATAGAGCGGGACACTGCAGGGCACAGCGGGGGACACAGCGGGACACAGCGGGGGACACAGCGGGAGACAGCGGGGGACACAGCGAGGACACAGCGGGACACAGCGCTGACACTGCGGGGACACAGCGGGGGACACAGCGGGGGACACAGCCGGACACAGCGGGACACAGCGGAGGACACATGGAGGACTCAGCGGTACAAAGCGGGGACACACCGGCGACTCACCGGGGGACACAGTGGGGGACAAAGCGGGACACCACAGAACACAGTGGGAAACAGCGGGACACAGCGGGGAAACTGCCGGGACACAGGGGACAAAGCATGGGACACATAGGGACACAGCGGGGAACACAGCGGGGGACACAGCGGGACACAGTGGGACACAACGGGATCCAGCGGGGAACACAGCGAGGACCCAGCGGGACCCAGCGGTATACAGCGTCGATACAGCGGGGACACAGCGTTACACAGCGTGGTACACAGCTGTGAACACAACAGGACACAGTGGGGGCACAGCGGGACACAGTGGGACACAGCGGGGACAAAGCTTGAGACACAGCGGAGTACAGAGCAGGATACAGCGGGGGACACAGCGAGGACACAGCAGGACACAGCGCTTACACTGCGGGGGACACAGCGGGGGACACAGCGGGGGACACAGCCGGACACAGCGGGACACAGCGGGGGGCACAGGGGGGACCCAGCGGGACCCAGCACGGGACACAGCGTGGACACATTGTGACACTGCGGGGACACAGCGGGACACAGCGGGGGACACAGCAGTACACAGCGGGACACAGCGGGTCACAGCGAGGGACACAGAGGGATACATAGCGGGACACAGTTGGGAACACAGGAAGGACACAGCGGGACCCAGCGGGACACAGCGTCGATACAGCGGGGACACATCGGGACACAGTGGGGTACACAGCTGGGGACACAACGGGACACAGCGGGGGACACAGCGAGGACACAGCAGAACACAGCGTGGGAAACAGCGAGGACACAGCGGGACACAGCAAGACACAGCGGGACACAGTGGGGACACAGGAGTAGACACAGCGAAACACAACGGGACACAGCGTGGAACACAGCAAGGACACAGCGGGGACACAGCGGGGACACTGCGGGAACATAGTGGGACACAGCGGGGTACACAGCGGGACACAGCGGGACACAGCTTGGGACACAGCGGGAACACAGCAGGACAAAGCAGGGGACACAGCGAGGACACAGCGGGACACAGAGGGACACAGCGTGGGACAAAGCGGGAGACAGCAGGGGACACAGCGAGGAAACAGCGGGACACAGCGGCGACACATAGAGGACTCAGTGGGGGACACAGTGGGGGACAGAGCGGGACACAGCGGGACACTGCGGGGCACAGCGGGGGACAAAGGGGGACACAGCGGGGGACCCAGCGGGACACAGCGGGACACTGCGGGGCACAGAGGGGGACACAGCGGGACACAGCCGGGGACACAGGGAGGACACAGCTTAACACAGCATGGGACAAAGCGAGGACACAGCAGGACACAGCGAGACACAGCGGGACACAGCGGGTACCCAGCAGTGGACACAGCGGGACACAGCGGGGGACAAATCGGGACACCACGGAACACAGCAGGACACAGCGTGAAACAGCGGTGAACCTGCGGGGACACAGCGGGACACAGCGGGGGACACAGCGGGACCCAGCGGGACCCAGCGGGGGACACAGCAGGACACAGCGTCTATAGAGCGGGGACACAGCGGGACACAGCGGTGACACAGCGGGACCCAGCAGGGACACAACAAGGACACAGCGGATGACACAGCGAGACACAGCGGGACACAGCGAGGGACACAGCGGGGGACACAGCGGGACACAGCGGGGGACACAGCGGGACACAGCGGGGACACAGAGGGGACTCAGCAGTGGACATAGCGGGGGACAAAGCGGGACACCACATGACACAGTGGGACACAGCGGGACACAGCGGGGACACTGCGGGGACACAGCGGGACAAAGCGGGGGACCCAGCGGGACACAGCGGGACACAGCAGGACCCAGCGGGGTAACAGGGGGGACACAGTGGGACACAGCGAGGACACAGCGGGACACAGAGGGACACTGCGGGGCACAGCGGGGAACACAGCGGGACACAGCGGGGGACACAGGGAGGACACAGCGGAACACAGCATGGGACAATGCGAGGACACAGAGGGAAACAGCGAGACACAGCGGGACCCAGCGGGGACCCAGCAGTGGACACAGCGGGACACAGCGGGGGACAAAGCAGGACACCACGGAACATAGCAGGAAACAGCGTGAAACAGCGGTGAACCTGCGGGGACACAGCGGTACACAGCGGGGGACACAGCGGGACCCAGCGGGACACAGCGGGGGACACAGCCGGACACAGCAGGGACACAGCGGGACACAGCAGGACACAGGGGGGGACACAGCGGGACACAGTGGGACACAGCGGGGGACACAGCAGGGACACCACGGGACACAGTAGGACACAGCGTGGGACAAAGCGGGAGACAGCGGAGGACACAGCGAGGACACAGCTGGACACAGCGGGTACACAGAGGGGACTCAGCAGGGGACATAGAGGGGAAAAAGCGGGACACCACGGGACACAGTAGGACACAGCGGGACACAGCGGGGACACTGCGGGACACAGCCGGGGGACACAGCAGTGGACAGCGGGGGACAGAGAAGGGACACAACGGGACACAGAGGGGACACACCTGGACACAGAAGTGTACACAGCGGGGCACAGCGGACACACAACGGGGACAGAGCTGGACACAGAGGGACACAGATGGGACAGAGCGTGACACAGCGTGACAGAGCGGGACACAGCAGGGGACTCAGCGGGACACAGCGGGGGACACAGGGAGGACACAGCTGGACACTGACGGAGACAGAGCGAGGACACAGCCGGACACAGCGAAACACAGCGTGACACAGTGGGGACACAGCAGGGGACACAGCGGGACACAGCCGGGGACACAGAGGGACACAGCAGGGTGCACAGCAAGGAAAGAGGGACACAGCGGGGGAAACAGCGAGAACACAGCGGGACACAGCGGTGACACAGCGGGACACAACTGGGGACACTGCGGGACACAGCGGGACACAGCGGCGACACAGCAAGGACACAGCGGGGTACAGAGCGGGAGACAGCGGGGGACACAGCGAGGACACAGCGGGACACAGCGCTGACACTGCGGGGGACACAGCGGGGGACACAGCGGGGGACACAGCCGGACACAGCGTGACACAGCGGGGGAAACAGGGGGAACACAGCGGGACCCAGCGCGGGACACAGCGAGGACACATTGGGACACAGCGGGGACACAGCGGGACTCAGCGGGGGACACAGCAGGACACAGCAGGACACAGCGGGACACAGCGGGGGAAACAGAGGGGTTAACAGTGGGACACAGAGGGGAACACAGCGAGGACACAGCGGGACCAAGCGGGACACAGCGTCGATACAGTGGGGACACAGCGGGACACAGCGGGTACACAGCTGGGGACACAACGGGACACAGCGGGGGACACAGTGAGGACACAGCAGAACACAGCGTGGGAAACAGCGAGGACACAGCGGGACACAGCGAGACACAGCGGGACACAGTGGGGACACAGCAGTAGACACAGCGGGACACAGCGAGGACACAGCGGGGACACAGCGGCACCCAGCAGGACACAGCGGGGCACACAGCGGGACACAGCGGGACACAGCTTGGGACACAGCGGGAACACAGCAGGACACAACCGGGGACACAAAGAGGACACAGCGGGACACAGCGGGACACAGCGTGGGACAAAGCGGGAGATAGCAGAGGACACAGTGAGGACACAGCGGGACACAGTGGCGACACATAGAGGACTCAGCGGGGACACAGTGGGGGACAGAGCGGGACACAGTGGGACCCAGCAGGGACAAAGCGTGAGACACAGCGGTGGACAGATCGGGAGACAGAGGCGGACACAGCGAGGACACAGCGGGACACAGCGGGGACACAGACGTGGCTCAGGGATGCCACAGCGGGGGACAAAGCGGGACACCACGGAACACAGCGGGACACAGCGTGAAACAGCGGTTAACCTGCGGGGACACAGCGGGACACAGCAGGGGACACAGCGGGACACAGCGGGGACACAGCGGGGACACTGCGGGACCCAGCAGGACACAGCGGGACCCAGCAGGACACAGCGGGGGACACAGCGGGACACAGCGGAGGACACAGCGGGACACAGCGGGGACACAGAGGGGACTCAGCAGGGGACATAGTGGGGGACAAATCGGGACACCACAGGACACAGTGGGACACAGCGGGACACAGCGGGGACACTGCGGGGGACACAGCGGGGGACACAGCGGGGCACACAGCCGGACACAGCGGGATACACCAGGACCCAGCGGGGAAACAGCGGGGACACAGTGGGACACAGCAAGGACACAGCT
>NW_012291558.1:0-5347 GCF_000151885.1 Dipodomys ordii | reverse complement strand
GCTTCTCCTACTCATAATCCTTCTCTTTCGCCTTCTCCGTCACATCGTCTGCTTCTCCTGCTGCATCTGCTTCTGCTTATTCTACTATTTCTGTTTCTTCTGCTTCTGCTTCAGATTGTGATTCTTCTGTTTCTCCTTCTGCTTCAGATTCTGCTTCTGCTTCTTCGTCTTCTCCTGTTTCTTCTGCTTCTGCTTCTCCTGCTTCTTCTCCTTCTCCTGCTTCTCTTTCTGCTTCTCCTTCTACTTCTGCTTCTCCTTCTACTTCTGCTTCTGCTCTTCTCCTTCTTCTGTTTCTTTTGCTTCTTCTTCTTCTGTTTCTTCTGATTCTATTTCTGCTTCTCGTTCTTCTCCTCTTTCTGCTTCTACTTCTGCTTCTTCTGATTCTCTTGCTTCTCCTTCTTGTTCTCCTTCTGTTTCTGCTTCTCCTGCTTTTTCTGCTTCTCCTGCTTCTCTTTCTCCTTCTCCTTCTGCTTCTGCTTCTCCTTCCTCTTCTACTTCTGCTCTTGTCCTTCTTCTGTTTCTTTTGCTTCTGATTCTTCTTCTTCTTCTTCTTTTCTTCTTCTGTTTCTTCTGATTCTACTTCTGCATCTCCTTCTTCTCCTTCTCTTTTTGCTTCTATTTCTGCTTCTTCTGATTATCCTGCTTCTCCTTCTTGTTCTCTTTCTGTTTCTGATTCTCTTTCTGCTCCTGCTTCTCCTTCTGCTGCTCCTTCTCCTTCTCCTTTTTCTGCCTCTCCCACTGCTTCTGCTTGTGCTTCTTTTGCTTATTCTTTTTCTTCTACTTCTGCTTCTCCTGCTTCTTCAGCTTCTACTGCTTCTCCTTATGCTTCTCCTTATGCTTCTCCTTCTCCTTCTTCTTCTTCTTCTTCTTCTTCTTCTTCTTCTTCTTCTTCTTCTTCTTCTTCTTCTTCTTCTTCTTCTTCTTCTTCTTCTTCTTCTTCGTCTTCTTCGTCGTCGTCGTCGTCGTCGTCGTCTTCTTCTTCTTCTTCTTCTTCTTCTTCTTCTTCTTCTTCTTCTTCTTCTTCTTCTTCTTCTTCTTCTTCTCCTTCTTCTTCTCTTTTTTTCTGCTTCTGCTTTTCCTGCTTCTTCTGCTTCTCCAGCTTCTCTTTCTGCTCTTCCTTCTGTTTCTGCTTCTCCTTCTGCTTCTGCTTCTTCTCCTTCTTCTGTTTCTTCTGCTTCTTCTTCTCCTGCTTCTGCTTCTCCTGCTTCTCGTTCTGTTCTCTTTCTGCTTCTCCTTCTCCTTCTTCTGCTACTCCTTCTGCTTCTTCTTCTCCTTCTGCTTCTGCTTCTGCTTCAATTTCTCCTTCTGCTTCTCATTCTGTTTCTGCGTCTTCTGTTTGTTATGCTTCTTCTGCTTCTGCTTCTCCAGCTTCTCCTACTTCTCGTGCTGCTTCTCCTTCTGCGTCTCTTTCTGCTTCTGCTTATCCTTTTGCTTCTCCTACTCCTACTCCTTCTCTTTCGCCTTCTCCTTCTGCTTTTCCTGCTTCTCATGGTGCTTCTCCTTCTGCTTATTCTACTATTTCTGTTTCTTCAGCTTCTGCTTCAGATTGTGCTTCTTCTCTTTCTCCTTCTGCGTCAGATTCTGCTTCTGCTTCTTCGGCTTATGCTTCTTCTGCTTCTCGTGCTGCTGCTTCTTCTGCTTCTCCTGCTTCTCTTTCTGCTTTTCCTTCTGTTTCTGCTTCTCCTTCTGCTTCTTCTCCTTCTTCTGTTTCTTCTGCTTCTGCTTCTCCTGCTTCTGCTTCTCCTGCTTCTCGTTCTGCTTCTCTTTCTGCTTCTCCTTCTCCTTCTCCTTCTTCTGCTTCTGCTTTTGCTTCTGCTTCTCCTTCTGCTTCTGCTTCAATTTCTCCTTCTACTTCTCCTTCTGCTTCTGCGTCTTCTCTTTCTTCTGCTTCTCCTGCTTCTGGTTCTCCAGCTTCTCCTACTTCTCATGCTGCCTCTCCTTCTGCGTCTCTTTCTGCTTCTGCTTATCCTTTTGCTTCTCCTACTCCTAATCCTTCTCTTTCGCCTTCTTCTTCTTCTTCTTCTTTTTCTGCTTCTCCTGATGCTTCTGCTTCTGCTTATTCTACTATTTCTGTTTCTTCTGCTTCTGCTTCAGATTGTGCTTCTTCTGTTTCTCCTCTGCTTCAGATTCTGCTTCTTCTTCTCGGCTTCTCCTGTTTCTTCTGCATCTGCTTCTCCTGTTTCTCTGCTTCTGCTTCTCCTGCATCTCTGCTTCTCCTGCTTCTCTATCTGCTTCTCCTTCCGCTTCTGCTTCTCCTTCTGATTCTGCTCTTCTCCTTCTTCTGTTTCTTTTGCTTCTGTTTCATCTGCTTCTTCTTCTTCTGTTTCTTCTGATTCTACTTCTGCTTCTCCTTCTCCTTCTTCTCTTTCTGCTTCTTCTGATTCTCCTGCTTCTCCTTCTTGTTCTCCTTCTGTTTCTGCTTCTCTTTCTGCTTCTGCTTCTCCTTCTGCTGCTCCTTCTCCTTCTCCTTCTTCTGCTTCTCTCACTGCTTCTGCTTCTTTTGCTTATTCTTTTTCTTCTTCTTCAGCTTCTCCTGCTTCTGCTTCTTCTGCTTCTACTGCTTCTCCGTATACTTCTCCTTATGTTTCTCCTTATGCTTCTCCTTATGCTTCTTCTTCTTCTTCTTCTTCTTCTTCGTCTTCTTCTTCTTCTCTTTCTTCTGCTTCTGCTTTTCCTGCCTCTTCTGCTTCTACTGCTTCTCTTTCTGCTTCTTGTCCTTCTCCTTCTGCTTCTCCTGCTTCTGCTTCTTCTGCTTTTCCTGCTTCTCTTTCTGCTTCTCCTTCTGCTTCTCCTTCTGCTTTTGCTCCTTCTCCTTCTTCTGTTTCTTCTTCTTCTGCTTCTCCCGCTTGTGCTTCTCCTGCTTCGCCTGCTTCTCGTTCTGCTTCTCTTCGTCGGCTTCTCTTTCTATTTCTGCTTCTGCTTCTTCTGATTCTGATTCTTCTCCTTCTTCTTCTCCTTCTGCGTCTTCTGCATTCCCTGCTTCTCCTTCTGCATCTCCTTCTGCTTGTGCTTTTCCTTCTGCTTCTTCTTCTGCTCCGGCTTCTCCTTCTCCTTCTTCTGCTTCTCCGTCTGCTTCTGTTTCTTCTGCTTTTCCTGCTTCTCCTTCTGCTTTTCCTTCTATTTCTCCTTCTCGTTCTTCTGCTATTCCTTCTGCTTCTCTTTCTGGTTCTGCATCTTCAGCTTCTTCTGCTACTGATTCTGCTTCTATTTCTTCTGCTTCTCCTTCTGCTTCTCCTTCTGCTTTTGCTTCTCTTTCTGCTTCTGCTTCTCCTTCTGGTTCTCCTTCTTCTTCTCCAGATTCTGCTTCTTCTGCTTCTCCTGCTTCTCCTTCTGCTTTAGGTTCTGCTTTTGCTTCTTCGGCTTCTTCTGCTTCTATTTCTGCTTCTCCTTCTGTTTCTGCTTCTCTTTCTGCTTCTGCTTCTTCTCCTTCTTCTATTTCTTCTGATTCTGCTTCTCCTGCTCCTGCTTCTCCTGCTTCTCCTTCTGTTTCTCTTTATGCTTCTCCTTCTGCTTCTCCTTCTTCTGCTTCTACTACTGCTTCTGCTTCTCCTTCTGCATATTCTTCTGTTTCAATTTCTCCTTCTTCTGCTTTTCATTCTGCTTCTGCTTCTCCTGCTTCTGCTTCTTCTGCTTCTCCTGCTTCTCCTTCTCATTCTCCTTCTCTTTCTGCTTCTGCTTATCCTTCTGTTTCTCCTACTCCTAATCCTTCTCTTTCTCCTTCTCCTTCTTCTTCTGCTTCTCCTGCTGCTTCTTCTTCTGCTTCTTCTGCTTTTTCTATTTCTTCTTCTTCTGCTTCAGCTTCTGCTTCTTCTGCTTCTCCTTTTGCTTCTGCTTCTCCGTCTGCTTCTGCTTCTGCTCTTCTCCTTCTTCTGTTTCTTCTGCTTCTGCTTCTCCTGCTTCTCCTTCTTCTGCTTCTCCTACTTCTCCTTCTGCTTCTCCGTCTCATTCTCCTTCTTGTGCTTCTCATTCTGCTTCTGCTTCTGCTTCTCCTACTTCTGCTTCTTCTGTTTCTCCTTCTGCTTCTCCTTCTGCTTCTCTCTCTGCTTCTGATTCTCCTGCTGCTCCTCCTACTCCTAATCCTTCTCTTTCTACTTGTTCTTCTTCTGCTTCTCGTTCTGCTTCTTCTCTTTGTTTTGTTTCTTCTGCTTCTGCTTTTCCAGCTTCTGCTGCTTCTGCTTGTCCTTCTGCTTCAGGTTCTCCTTCTGCTTCTTGGGCTTCTTCTGTTTGTTCTGCTTCTGCTTCTCCTGCTACTGCTTCTTCTGCTTCTCTTTCTGCTTCTCCTTCTGCTTCTCCTTCTGCTTCTCCTTCTGCTCCTTCTCTTTCTTCTGTTTCTTCTTCTTCTGCTTTCCGCTCCTGCTTCTTCTGCTTCTCCTGCTTGTCCTTCTCCTTCTGCTTCTCCTTCTCCTTCTTCTCCTTCTCTTTCTGCTTCTGCTTCTTCTGATTCTCCAACTTCTCCTTCTTCTTCTCCTTCTGTTGCTGCTTCGCTTTCTGCTTCTGCATCTCCTTCTTCTTCACCGTCTGCTGCTCTTTCTCCTTCTTCTGTTTCTCCCTCTGCTTCTGCTTCTTCTGCTTCTTCTTTATCTTCTGCTTCTGCTTCTCCTGCTTCTGCTTCTTATGCTTCTACTGCTTCTTCTTCTGCTTCTGCTTCTTCTGCTTCTACTTCTCTTTGTGCTTCTGCTTCTCCTGCTTGTTTTTCTGCTTCTTCTGCTGCTTCTCCTTCTGCTGCTTCTTCTTCTCCTTCTCCTTCTCCTTCTCTTTTTGCTTCGCCTTCTGCTTCTGCTTCTGCTTCTTCTGTTTCTCCTGCCTGAATTTCTGATTCTACTTCTTCTGCTGCTTCTCCTTCTGCTTCTGCTTCTACTTCTGATTCTGATTCTGCTTCTTCTGCTTCTTCTCTTTCGGCTTCTCCTGCTTCTGCTTCTTGTGCTTCTCCTGCTTCTCTTTCTGCTTCTCATTCTGCTTCTGCTTCTGCTTCTGCTTCTCCTCCTTCTCCTTCTCCTACTTCTGCTTCTCCTTCATCTTCTGCTTCTTCTGCTTCTCCTTCTGCATCTCCTTCTGCTTGTGCTTGGCCTTATGCTTCTTCTTCTGCCTCTGCTTCTCCTTGTCCTTCTTTTGCTTCTGCTTCTTCTGCTTTTCCTGCTTCTCCTTCTGCTTCTGCTTCTTCTGCTTTTCCTTCTTCATATTTTTCTGCTTCTGCTTCTCCTTCTCCTTCTTCTGCTTCTCCTTCTTATTCTTCTGCTTCTTCTTCTTCTGCTTTACCTGCTTCTCTTTCTGCTTCTCCTTCTGCTTCTCCTTCTCAATTCTTGTTCTTCTGCTTTTCCTTCTGCTTTCCTACTGCTTCTGCTACAAC
>NW_012291557.1:0-3643 GCF_000151885.1 Dipodomys ordii | reverse complement strand
CATTGGGACACAGCGGGACTCAGCGGGGGACACAGCAGTATCACAGCGGGACACAGCGGGACACAGCGGGGACACAGCAGGGACACAGCGCGGGACACAGCGGGACACAGCGGGGGGACACAGAGGGGTACACAGCGGGACACAGCGGGGAAAAAAGTGAGGCCACAGCAGAACACAGCGTGGGACACAGCGAGGACACAGCGGGAAACAGCGGGACACAGCGGGGACAAAGCAGTAGACACAGCGGGACACAGTGGCGGACACAGCGGGACACAGCGTGGGACACAGGGAGGACACAGCAGGACCCAGCGGGACCCAGCGTCGATACTGCTGGGACACAACGGGACACAGCGGGGAACACAGGGAGGACATAGCGGGACCCAGCGGGACCCAGCGTCATTACAGCGGGGACACAGCGGGACACAGCGGGGTACACAGCGGGACACAGCAGGACACAGCTGGGGACACAGCGGGGACACAGCGGGACACAGCGGAACACAGCGGGAGACAAAGCGGGAGACAGCGGGGCACACAGCGAGGACACAGGGGGACACAGCGGGACACAGCGGGGGACCCATCGAGGACACAGCGGGATATATTGGGGGACACAGAGAGGACACAGCGGGGGACACAGCGGGGGATACAGCGGGACACAGCGGGGAACACTGCGAGGACACAGCGGGACCCAGCGGGACACACCGTCGATACAGCGGGGACACAGCGTTACACAGCATGGTACACAGCTGTGGACACAACGGGACACAGTGGGGGCACAGCGGGACACAGCAGAAACACAGTGGGACACAGCGGGGACAAAGAGTGAGACACAGTGGGGGACAGAGCGGGAGACAGCGGGGGACACAGCGAGGACACAGCGGGGACACAGCAGGGGGACACAGCGGGACACAGCGGTGGACACAGGGGGAGAGAGCGGGGGACACAGCGGGACACAGCGTTGGACACAGCGGGACACAGCGGTGGACCCAGCGAGGACACAGCAGAACCCAGCGGGACACAGGGTCGATACAGCTGGGACAGAGTGGGCCACAGCGGGGTACACAGTTGGGGACACAACGGGGCACATCGGAGGACACAGCAAGGACTCAGCGGAACACAGCGTGGGACACAGTGAGGACACAGGGGGACACAGCGGGACACAGCGGGACAGAGTAGGAAGACAGCAGTAGACACAGCGGGAAACAGCCGGGGACACATTGGGACACAGCGGGGACACAGCGGGGACACAGCGTTACTCAGCAGGGGACACAGCAGTACACAGCGGGACACAGCGGGGACACAGCGGGGACTCAGCGGGGGACACAGCGGGGGACAAAGCGGGACACCACGGGACAGAGCAGGACACAGCGGGGACAAGGGGGAGACAGAGCGGGACACAGCGGGACACAGAGGGGGACACAGCGGGACACAGCGGCGGACACAGCGGGACAAAGCAGGGTACAGAGCAGGGGACACATCGGGATACAGAGGGACACAGCGGGGGATCCAGCGGGAAACAGCGGGGGGCCCATCGAGGACACAGCGGGACACAGTGGGGGACACAGACAGGAAAACAGCGGGGGACACACCGGGGGACACAGCGGGACACAGCAGGGAACACAGTGAGGACACTGCGGGACCCAGCGGGACCCAGCGTGGATACAGCGAGGATACAGCGTTACACAGTGTGGTACAAATCTGTGGACACAAGGTGACACAGTGGGGGCACAGCGGGACAGAGCGGGACACAGTGGGACACTGGGAGGACAAATCGTGAGACACAGCGGGGGATAGAGCCGGAGACAGCGGGGGACACAGCGAGGACACAGCAGGACACAGCGGGACACAGCAGGGACAGAGCGGGACACAGTGGGACCCAGCGGGACACAGCAGGGGACAAAGCGGGACACAGCGGGGGACCCAGCGAGGACACAGCGGGACACAGCGGGGGACACAGCGAGGATACAGCGGGGGACACAGCGGGGGACACAGCGGTTGACACTGCGGGACACAGCGGGGAACACAGCAAGGACACAGCGGGACCCAGCGGGACCCAGCGTCGATACAGCGGGGACACAGCGTTACACAGCCTGGTACACAGCTGTGGACACAACGGGACACAGTGGGGGCACAGCGGGAAACAGCGGAACACAGTGGGACACAGCTGGGACAAAGCGTGAGACACAGCGGGGGACAGAGGAGGAGACAGCGGGGGACACAGCGAGGACACAGTGGGACATAGCAGGACACAGCGTCGATACAGCGGGGACACAGTGGGCCACAGCGGGGTACACAGCTGGGGACACAACGGGGCACATCGGGGGACACAGCAAGTACTCAGCGGAACACAGCGTGGGACACAGTGAGGACACAGGGGGACACAGCGGGACACAGAGGTACACAGCAGGAACAAAGCAGTAGACACAGCGGGACACAGCAGGGGACACAGCGGGACACAGCGGGGGACACAGCGGGGGACAAAGCGGGACACCACGGGACACAGCGGGACACAGCGGGGACAAGGGGGAGACAGAGCAGGACACAGCGAGGACACAGCGGGACACAGCGGGGGACACAGCGAGGACACAGCGGGACACAGCGGGGGACACAGCGAGGACACAGCAGGGGACACAGCGGGGGACACTGCGGGACACAGCAGGGAACACAGCGAGGACACAGCGAGACCCAGCGGGACACAGCGTCGATACAGCGGTGATACAGCGTTACACAGTGTGGTACACATCTGTGGACACAAGGGGACACAGTGGGGGCACAGCGGGACACAGCGGGACACAGTGGGACAAAGCAAGGACAAACCGTGAGACACAGCGAGGGCCAGAGCGGGAGACAGCGGGGGACACAGCGACGACACAGCAGGGCACAGCGGGACACAGCAGGGACAGAGCGGGACACAGCGGGACACAGAGGGGCCACAGCGGGGACACACTGGGACACTGAGGGTCACAGCAGGGACACAGCGGGACAAAGCGGGACACATTAGGACACAGCGGGGGACACAGCGGGACACAGCAGGGGACACAGCGAGGACACAGCGGGACACAGCGGGAGACACAGCGAGGACACAGCGGGACACAGCGGGGGAAAAAGTGGGACACAGCGGGGACACAGCAGTGGACACAGCGGGAGACAGCGGGGGACACTGCAGGACACAGCGGGGGACACAGCGGGGGCCACAGCGGGACACAGTGGGACACAACTGGGGACACAGCGGTACACAGCGGTGGACACAGCGGGACACAGCGGTGGACACAGCGAGGACACAGCGGGACCCAGCGGGACACAGCGTCGATACAGCGGGGACAGAGTGGGCCACAGCGGGGAACACAGCTGGGGACACAACGGGGCACATCGGGGGACACAGCAAGGACTCAGCGGAACACAGCGTGGGACACAGTGAGGACACAGCGGGACACAGCGGGACACAGTAGGAACACAGCAGTAGACACAGCGGGACACAGCAGGGGACACAGCGGGACACAGCGGGGGACACAGGGAGGACAGAGCGGGACACAGCGGGGACACAGCGGGGACTCAGCGGGGGACACAGCGGGGGACAAAGCGGGACACAGCGAGACACAGCGGGACACAGCGTCGATACAGCGGGGACACAGCGGGACACAGAGGG
>NW_012291556.1:0-5460 GCF_000151885.1 Dipodomys ordii | reverse complement strand
ACTGCGGGACACAGCGGGACACAGCGTCGATACAGCGGGGACACAGAGTTACACAGCGTGGTACACAGCTGGGGACACAAAGGGACACAGTGGGGTCACAGCGGGACACAGCGGAACACAGTGGGACACATCGGGGACAAAGCGTGAGACACAGCGTGGGACAGAGCGGGAGACAGAGGGGGACACAGCGAGGACACAGCGGGACACAGTGGGGCAAACAGCGGGACACAGCGGTAGACAAAGGGGGACAGAGCGGGGGACACAGCGGGACACAGCGGTGGACAGAGCGGTACACAGCGGTGGACACAGCGAGGACACAGCGGGACACAGCGTCGATACAGCGGGGACAGAGTGGGCCACAGCGGGACACAGCAGGAACAAAGCAGTGGACACAGCAGGACACAGCAGGGGACACAGCGGGAAACAGCCGGGGACACAGGGAGGACAGAGCGGGACACAGCGGGGACACAGCGGGGACTCAGCGGGGGACACAGCGGGGGACAAAGCGGGACACCACGGGACACAGCGGAACACAGCGGGGACAAGGAGGAGACAGAGCAGGACACAACGAGGACACAGCGGGACAAAGCAGGGTACACAGCGGGGGACAAAGCGGGACACCACGGGATACGGCGGAACACAGCGGGGACAAGGAGCAGACAGAGCAGGACACAACGTGGACACAGCGGGACAAAACAGGGTACACAGCAGGGGACACAGCGGGACACAGCGGGACACAGCGGGGGACACAGCGGGACACAGCGGGGGACACAGCGAGGACACAGCGGGATACAGCGGGGGACACAGCGAGGACACAGCGGGGACACACCGGGGGACACAGTGGAACACAGCAGGGAACACAGCGAGGACACAGCGGGACCCAGCAGGATACAGCGTCGATACAGCGGGGATACAGCGTTACACAGTGTGGTACACATCTGTGGACACAAGGGGCCACAGTGTGGGCACAGCGGGACACAGCGGGACACAGTGGGACAAAGCAAGGACAAATCGTGAGACACAGCGAGGGACAGAGCTCGAGACAGCGGGGGACACTGCTAGGACACAGCAGGGCACAGCGGGACACAGCAGGGACAGAGCGGGACACAGCGGGACAGAGCGGGACACAGCGGGGGACCCAGCGGGACCCAGCGGGGAACCCAGCGAGGACACAGCAGGACAAAGCGGGGGACACAGCGGTGACAAAGCTGGACACAACCGAGTACATAGCAGGACCCAGCGGGACACAGCGTCGATACAGCAGGGACACAGCATTATACAGTATGGTACACAGCTGTGAACACAACGGGACACAGTGGGGGCACAGCGGGACACAGCAGAACACAGTGGGACACAGCAGGGCAAAGCGTGAGACACAGTGGGGGACAGAGAGTGAGACAGCGGGGGACACAGCGAGGACACAGCGGGACAAAACGGGACACAGTGGGGGACACAGTAGGACAGAGCAGGGGACACAGTGGGGGACAGAGAGGGACAACATGAATAACAGAGCAAGGACAGAGAGGGACCCAGCGGGACATAGCCTCGATACAGCGGGATTCACAGCGTTACACAGCAGGTTACACAGCTGGGGACACAAAGAGACACAGTGGTGGACACAGCGGGACACAGCGGGACAGAGTGGGACACAGATGGGATAAAGCGTGAGACACAGCGGGGGGCAGAGCGGGAGACAGCGGGGGACACAGCGAGGACACAGCGGGACACAGCGGGGACACAGCGGAGACACAGCGGGGACTCAGCTGGGGACACAGCGGGGGACAAAGCGGGACACCACGGAACACAGCGGGACACAGCGCGAAACAGCGGTGACCCTGCGGGGACACAGCGGGACACAGCGGGGGACACAGCGGGAAACAGCGGGACAGAGTGGGGGACACAGCGGGACACAGCGGGGGACACAGCGAGGACACAGTGGGACACAGCGTGGGACAAAGTGGGAGAAAGCGGGGCACACAGCGAGGACACAGCAGGACACCGAGGGTACTCAGCGGGGAACACAGCTGGGGACAAAGCAGGACACCATGGGACACAGCGGGACACAGCGGGACACAGCGGCGACACTGCGGGGACACAGCGGGACAAAGCGGGGGACACAGCCTGACACAACGGAGTACACAGCGGGACACAGCGGGTACAAAGTGGGGACACAGCGGGACACAGAGGGGCCACAGAGGGGACACACTGGGACACTGAGGGTCACAGCAGGGACACAGCGGGACAAAGCGGGACACATCAGGACACAGCGGGGGACACAGCGGGACACAGCAGAGGACACAGCGAGGACACAGCGGGACACAGCGGGAGACACAGCGAGGACACAGCGGGACACAGCGGGGGAAAAAGCGGGACACAGCGGGGACACAGCAGTGGACACAGCGGGAGACAGCGGGGGACACAGCAGGACACAGCGGGGGCCACAGCGGGGGCCACAGCGGGACACAGTGGGACACAACTGGGGACACAGTGGTACACAGCGGTGGACACAGCGGGACACAGCGGTGGACACAGCGAGGACACAGCGGGACCCAGCGGGACACAGCGTCGATACAGCGGGGACAGAGTGGGCCACAGCGGGGAACACAGCTGGGGACACAACGGGGCACATCGGGGGACACAGCAAGTACTCAGCGGAACACAGCGTGGGACACAGTGAGGACACAGGGGAACACAGCAGGACACAGCGGGACACAGCAGGATCACAGCAGTAGACACAGCGGGACACAGCAGGGGACACAGCGGGACACAGCCGGGGACACAGGGAGGACAGAGCGGGACACAGCGGGGACACAGCGGGGACTCAGCGGGGGACACAGCGGGGGACAAAGCGGGACACAGCGGGACACAGCGTCGATACAGCGGGGACACAGCGGGGTACACAGCTGGGGACACAACGGAACACAGCGGGGGACACATCGAGGACACAGCAGGACACAGCAGGGACACAGCGGGGACACTGCGGGAACATAGCAGGACACAGCGGGGTAAACAGCGGGACACAGCGGGACACAGCTTGGGACACAGCGGGGACATAGCGGGACACAGCGGGGGACACAGCGAGGACACAGTGGGACACAGCGTGGGACAAAGTGGGAGACAGCGGGGCACACAGCGAGGACACAGCAGGACACCGAGGGGACTCAGCGGGGGACACAGCGGGGACACAGCAGGGACACAGCGGAGGACACAGTAGGACAGAGCGGGGGACACAGTGGGGGACAGAGGGGGACACCACGAATAACAGAGCAAGGACACAGCGGGACCCAGCGTGACACAGCCGCGATACAGCGGGATTCACAGCGTTACACAGCGGGTTACACAGCTGGGGACACAAAGGGACACAGTGGTGGACACAGCGGGACACAGCGGGACAGAGTGGGACACAGACGGGATAAAGCGTGAGACACAGCGGGGGACATAGCAGGAGACAGCGGGGGACACAGCGAGGACACAGCGGGACACAGCGGGGACACAGCAGGGACACCGCGGGGACTCAGCTGGGGACAGAGCGGGGGACAAAGCGGGACACCACGGAACACAGCGGGACACAGCAGGACACCGAGGGTACTCAGCGGGGGACACAGCTGGGGACAAAGCAGGACACCATGGGACACAGTGTGACACAGCGGGACACAGCGGCGACACTGCGGGGACACAGCGGGACAAAGCGGGGGACACAGCCTGACACAACGGAGTACACAGCGGGACACAGCGGGCACAAAGCGGGGACACAGCGTGACACAGCAGGACACAGCAGGGACAGAGCGGGACACAGCGGGACACAGAGGGGCCACAGCGGGGACACACCGGGACACTGAGGATCACAGCAGGGACACAGCGGGACAAAGCGGGACACATCAGGACACAGCAGGGGACACAGCGGGACACAGCAGGGGACACAGCGAGGACACAGCGGGACACAGCGGGAGACACAGCGAGGACACAGCGGGACACAGCGGGGGAAAAAGTGGGACACAGCGCGGACACAGCAGTGGACACAGCGGGAGACAGCGGGGGACACACACAGCGGGGGACACAGCGGGGGCCACAGTGGGACACAGTGGGACACAACTGGGGACACAGCGGTACACAGCGGTGGACACAGCGGGACACAGCGGTGGACACAGCGAGGACACAGCGGGACCCAGCGGGACACAGCGTCGATACAGCGGGGACAGAGTGGGCCACAGCGGGGTACACAGCTGGGGACACAACGGGCACTTCGGGGACACAGCAAATACTCAGCGGAACACAGCGTGGGACACAATGAGGACACAGGGCGGAACACAGCGTGGGACACAATGAGGACACAGGGGGACACAGCGGGACACAGCAGGAACACAGCAGTAGACACAGCGGGACACAGCAGGGGACAGAGCGGGACACAGCGGGGGACACAGGGAGGACAGAGCGGGACACAGCGGGGACACAGCGGGGACTCAGCGGGGCCCACAGCGGGGGACAAAGCGGGACACAGCGGGACACAGCGAGACACAGCGTCGATACAGCGGGGACACAGCGGGACACAGCGGGGTACACAGCTGGGGACACAACGGAACACAGCGGGGGACACATCGAGGACACAGCAGGACACAGCAGGGACACACCTGGGACACTGCAGGAACATAGCAGGACACAGCGGGGTAAACAGCGGGACACAGCGGGACACAGCTTGGGACACAGTGGGGACATAGCGGGACACAGCGGGGGACACAGCGAGGACACAGTGGGACACAGCGTGGGACAAAGTGGGAGGCAGCGGGGCACACAGCGAGGACACAGCAGGACACCGAGGGGACTCAGCGGGGGACACAGCTGGGGACAAAGCAGGACACCATGGGACACAGTGTGACACAGCGGGACACAGCGGGGACACTGCGGGGACACAGCGGGACAAAGCGGGGGACACAGCCTGACACAACGAAGTACACAGCGGGACACAGCGGGCACAAAGCGGGGACACAGCGGGACACAGCAGGACACAGCAGGGACAGAGCGGGACACAGCGGGACACAGCGGGGGACCCAGCGAGGACACGGCGGGACACAGCGGGGACACAGCGAGGACACAGCGGGGACTCAGCGGGGTCACAGCGGGATACAGCGGGACACAGACTGACACAGCGGGACACAGCAGAGGACACAGCGGGACACAGCGGAGGACAGAGCGACGACACAGCAGGACACAGCGGGTACACAGGGGGACTCAGCAGGGTTACAGCGGGACACAACGGGACACAGCAGGACACAGCGTGACACAGCAGGGACACAGCGGGAGACACAGCGGGACACAACGGGACACAGCGGGGGACACAGTAGGACAGAGCGGGGGACACAGCGGGGGACAGAGGGGGACACCACGAATAACAGAGCAAGGACACAGCGGGACACAGCGGGACACAGCCTCGATACAGCGGGATTCACAGCGTTACACAGCGGG
>NW_012291555.1:0-2138 GCF_000151885.1 Dipodomys ordii | reverse complement strand
GAAGGAGAAGAGCAGTAGCAGAAGCAGAAGGAAAAGCAGAAGTGTATGTGAAGCAGAAAGAGAAGCAGGAGAAGTTGAAGAATCAGGAGAAGCAGAAGCAGAAGAAACAGGAGAAGCTGAAGAAGCAGAAGTTGAATCTGATGCAGAAGGAGAAACAGAAGAAGCACAATCTGAAGCAGAAGCAGTAGTTTTCAGGAGAAGCAGAAGAAGAAGAAGGAGAATGCGAGAGAAGGATTAGGAGTAGGAGAAGCAAAAGGATAAGCAGAACCTGAAAGAGACGAAGAAAGAGAAGCAGCACGAGAAGTAGGAGTAGCAGGAGAAGAAGAAGCAGGAGAAGCAGAAGAAACAGAAGGCGCAGAAGCAGAATGAGAAGCAGAAGGAGAAATTGAAGCAGAAGCAGAAGGAGAAGCAGAAGCAGAAGAAGAAGCAGAAGAAGGAGAAGGACAAGGAGAAGGAGAAAGAGAAGCAGAAAGAGAAGCAGAACGAGAAGCAGGAGAAGCAGAAGCTAGAGAAGCCGAAGCAGAAGAAACAGAAGAAGGGGAAGAAGCAGAAGCAGAAGGAGAAGCAGAAACAGAAGGAAAAGCAGAAATAGAAGCAGGAGCAGCAGAAGAAGCAGCAGCAGGAGAAGCAGAAGCAGAAGAAGCCGAAAAAGCAAAAGCAGAACCTGAAGCAGAAGGAGAAGCAGGAGAAGCAGAAGAAGCAGTATCTGGAGAAGCAGAAGGAGAAGCAGAAGCAGAAAGAGAAGCAAAAGCAGAAGGAGAAGCAGAAGAAACAGAAGAAGCAGAGGCAGTATCAGAAGAAGCAGAAGATTCAGAAGCAGAAGGAGAAGCAGAAGGAAAAGAAGAAGAACTAGAAGGAGAAGGAGAAGGAGAAACAGGAGTAGAAGCAGAAAGAGAAGCAGAAGAAGGAGCAGTCGAAGGAAAAGCGGCAGGAGAAACAGAAAGAGCAGCAGAAGGAGAAGCAGGAGAAGCAGAAACAGGAGAAGCAGAAGCAGAAGATACACGAGAACGACAAGAAGCAGAAGAAGAAGGAGAAGCAGAAAGAGAAGGAGGGGAAGCAGAAGCAGGAGAAGCAGAAGCATAAGAATCCGAAGAAGCAGAAGCAGCACCTGAAGCAGAAGGAGAAGCAGGAGAAGCAGAAGAATCAGAGTCTGGAGAAGCAGAATGAGAAGCAGAAGGAGAAGCAGAAGCAGAAAGAGAATCAAAAGCAGAAGGAGAAGCAGAAGAAACAGAAGAAGTAGAAGCAGTAGCAGTTGTAGCAGAAGCAGTAGGAAAAGCAGAAGGAAAAGCAGAAGAACAAGAAGGAGAAGGAGAAACAGAAGGAGAAGCAGAAGGAGAAGCAGAAAGAGAAGCAGGTAAAGCAGAAGAAGAAGAAGGATAAGCAGAAGAAGCAGAAGCAGAAGGAGAAGCAGGAAAAGCAGAAGAAGCAGAAGCAAAAGGTGAAGCTAAAGAAGGAGAAGGAGAAGCAGAGGCAGAAGAAGAAGCATAAGGACAAGCACAAGCAGAAGGAGATGCAGAAGGAGAAGTAGGAGAAGCAGAAGAAGCAGAAGCTGAAAGAGAAGCAGAAGTAGGAGAAGGAGAAGGAGGAGAAGCAGAAGCAGAAGGAGAAGCAGAAGCAGAATGAGAAGCAGAAAGAGAAGAAGCAGAAACAGAAGCAGAAGGAGAAGCAGAAGGAGAAGGAGAAGCAGCAGAAGAAGTAGAACCAGAAATTCAGGCACGAGAAACAGAAGAAGCAGAAGCAGAAAGAGAAGCAAAAAGAGAAGCAGAAGGAGAAGTAGAAGAAGCAGCAGAAGGAGAAGCAGCAGAAGAAGCAGAAAAACAAGCAGGAGAAGCAGAAGCACAAAGAGAAGTAGAAGCAGAAGAAGAAGCAGTAGAAGCAGAAGAAGCAGAAGCAGGAGAAGCAGAACCAGAAGAAAAAGAAGAAGCATAAGAAGCAGAAGCAGAGGGAGAAACAGAAGGAGAAGGAGCAGCAGAAGGTGAAGCAGAAGGAGATGCAGAAGCAGAAAGAGAAGCAGAAATAGAAGAAGAAGAAGGAGAAGTTGGAGAATCAGAAGAAGCAAAAGCAAAAAGTGAAGCACAAGAAGGAGAAGGACAAGCAGGAGAAGCAGAAGAAGCAGAAGCGGGAGAAGCAGAAGAAGA
>NW_012291554.1:0-6965 GCF_000151885.1 Dipodomys ordii | reverse complement strand
TCAAGAGAAGCAGGAGAAGCAGAAGAAGCAGGAGAAGCAGAAGCAGAAGAAACATTGAGAAGCCGAAGAAGCAGAAGCAGAATCTGAAGCAGGAGAAACAGAAGAAGCACAATCTGAAGCAGAAGCAGAAGAAACAGAAATAGTAGAATAAGCAGAAGCAGAAGCAGCAGGAGAAGCAGAAGAAGAAGACGTCGAAGGCGAAAGAGAAGGATTAGGGGTAGGAGAAGAAAAAGGATAAGCAAAAGCAGAAAGAGACGCAGAAGGAGAATCAGCAAGAGAAGTAGGAGAAGCTGGAGAAGCAGAAGCAGAAGAAACAGAAGACGCAGAAGCAGATTGAGAAGCAGAAGGAGAAATTGAAGCGGAAGCAGAATCAGAAGGAGAAGCAGAAGCAGAAGGAGAAGCAGAAGAAGGAGAAAGAGAAGCAGAAAGAGAAGCAGAAAGAGAAGCAGAACGAGAAGCAGGAGAAGCAGAAGCAGGAGAAGCAGAAGCAGGAGAAGCAGAAGCAGAAGAATCAGAAGAAGGAGAAGAAGCAGAAGCAGAAGGAGAAGCAGAAACAGAAGGAAAACAGAAAGAGAAGCAGGAGAAGCAGAAGAAGCAGGAAAACAGAAACAAAAGAAAGAGAAGAAGAAGGAGAAGAAGAAGAAGAAGAAGCATAAGGAGAAGCATAAGGAGAAGCAGTAGAAGCAGAAGAAGCAGAACCAGGTGAAGCAGAAGAGGAGAAAAAGAATAAGCAAAAGAAGCAGAAACAGAAGCAGTGGGAGAGGCAGAAAAAGGAGAAGGAGAAGGAGCAGTAGAAGGAGAATCAGAAGCAGAAAGAGAAGCAGAAACAGAAGGAGAACAAGAAAGAGAAGCAGGAAAATCAGAAGAAGCAGAAGTAGAAGCAGAAAGAGAAGGAGAAGAAGGAGAAGCAGAAGTAGAAACAGAAGAAGAAGAAGCAGAAAAATCAGAAGCAAAAGAAACAGAAGAAGGAGAAGAGCAGAAGCAGAAGCAGAAGGAGAAGCAGAAGCAGAAGGAGAAGGAGAAAGAGAAGCAGGAGAAGCAAAAGAAGCAGAAGCAGTGGGAGAAGGAGAAGAAGGAAAAGGAGAAGGAGCAGCAGAAGGAGAAGCAGAAGCAGAAAGAGAAGCAGAAAAAGAAGGAGAACAATAAGGAGAAGCAGGAGAATCAGAAGAAGCAGAAGTAGAAGCAGAAAGAGGAGAAGTAGAATCAGAAGAAACAGAAGAAGAAGAAGCAGAAGAAACAGAAGCATAAGAAACAGAAGAAAAAGAAGAGCAGAAGCAGAAGCAGAAGGAGAAGCAGAAGCAGAAGGAGAAGCAGAAGAAGGAGAAGGAGAAGCAGAACGAGAAGCAAGAGAAGCAGAAGCAGGAGAAGCAGAAACAGAAGAAACAGAAGAAGGAGAAGAAGCAGAAGCAGAAGAAGCAGAATCTGGAGAAGCAGAAGGAGAAGCAGAAGGAGAAGCAGAAGCAGAAAGACAATCAAAAGCAGAAGGAGAAGCAGAAGAAACAGAAGAAGTAGAAGCAGTAGCAGTTGTAGCATAAGCAGAACGAGAAGCAGAAGGAAAATCAGAAGAACAAGAAGGAGAAGGAGAAACAGAAGGAGAAACAGAAGGAGAAGCAGAAAGAGAAGCAGGTAAAGCAGAAGAAGAAGAAGCAGAAGGAGAATCAGAAGGAGAAGCAGAAGAAGGAGAAGGAGAAGCAGAAGCAGAAGAAGATGCAGAAGGAAAAGCAGGAGAAGCAGAAGCAGAAGGAGAAGCAGTAAAAGCAGAAGAAGCAGAAGCAAAAGGAGAAGCAAAAGAAGGAGAAGGAGAAGTAGAGGCAGAAGAAGCATAAGGAGAAGCACAAGCAGAAGGAGATGCAGAAGGAGAAGCAGAAGAAGCAGAAGCTGAAGGAGAAGCAGAAGTAGGAGAAGGAGAAGGAGGAGAAGCAGAAGGAGAAGCAGAAGCGGAATGAGAAGCAGAAAGAGAAGCAGGAGAAGCACAAGAAGCAGAAGCAGGAGAAGCCGAAAGAGAAGAAGCAGAAGAAGCAGAAACATTAGCAGAAGGAGATGCAGAAGCAGAAGGAGAAGCAGCAGAAGAAGTAGAACCAGAAATTCAGGCAGGAGAAACAGAAGAAGCAGAAGCAGAAGCAGAAGGAGAAGCAAAAAGAGAAGCAGAAGGAGAAGTAGAAGAAGCAGCAGAAGGAGAAGCAGCAGAAGAAGCAGAAAAACAAGCAGGAGAAGCAGAAGCACAAAGAGAAGTAGAAGCAGAAGAAGCAGAAGCAGAAGAAGCAGTAGAAGCATAAGAAGCAGAAGCAGGAGAAGCAGAAGCAGAAGATAAAGAAGAAGCATAAGAAGCAGAAGCAGAGGGAGAAACAGAAGAAGGAGAAAGAGCAGCAGAAGGTGAAGCAGAAGGAGATGCAGAAGCAGAAAGAGAAGCAGAAACAGAAGGAGAAGAAGAAGGAGAAGTTGGAGAATCAGAAGAAGCAGAAGCAGAAGCAGAAAGAGAAGGAGAAGAAGGAGAAGGAGAAGCAGAAGGAGAAGGACAAGTAGGAGAAGCAGAAGAAGCAGAAGCGGGAGAAGCAGAAGACGAAGAAGAAACAGAAGAAAGAGAAGGAGCAGAAGGAGAAGCAGAAGCAGAAGGAGAAGCAGAAAGAGAAGCAGAAGAAGCTGTAGCAGGAGAAGCAGAAGCAGAAGAAACAGAAGAACCCCAAGAAGCAGAAGGAGAACCTGAAGCAGAAGGAGAATCAGAAGCAGCAGAAGCTAGAAAAGCAGAAGCAGAAGAAACAGAACAAGCAGAAGAAGCAGAAGCAGAACGAGAAGCAGAAGAAGAAGAAGGAGAAAGAGAAGGATTAGGAGTAGGAGGAGCAGAAGGAGAATCAGAAGCAGAAAGAGAAGCAGAAGGAGAAGCAGAAGGAGTAACAGAAGAAGCAGAAGCAGGAGAAGCAGAAGCAGAATGAGAAGCACAAGAAGGAGAAATTGAAGGAGAAGGAGAATGAGACGGAGAAGCAGAAAGAGAAGTAGGAGAAGCAGAAGAAGAAGAAGCAAGAGAAGCAGAAGCAGAAGAAAGAGAAGAAGGAGAAGAGCAGAAGCAGAAACAGACGGAGAAGCAGAAGAAGCAGAAGCTGAAGAAGAAGAAGAAGAAACAGAAAAAGCAGAAGAAGCAGCAGGAGAAGCAGAAGAAGAAGAAGGAGAAGGAGCAGCAGAAGGAGAAGCAGAAGCAGAAAGAGAAGCAGAAACAGAAGGAGAACAAGAAGTAGAAGCAGGAGAATCAGAAGAAGCAGAAGTAGAAGCAGAAAGAGGAGAAGAAGGAGAAGCAGAAGTAGAATCAGAAGAAACTGAAGAAGAAACAGAAGAAAAAAACAGAAGAAGAAGAGCAGAAGCAGAAGGAGAAGCAAAAAGAGAAGCAGAAGGAGAAGTAGAAGAAGCAGCAGAAGGAGAAGCAGCAGAAGAATCAGAAAAACAAGCAGGAGAAGCAGAAGCAGAAAGAAAAGAAGAAGCGTAGAAGCATAAGAAGCGAAGCGGAGAAGCGGAAGCGAAGCTAAAGAAGAAGCATAAGAAGCAGAAGCAGAGGGAAAAACAGAAGAAGGAGAAAGAGGAACAGAAGCAGGAGCAGAAGGAGAAGCAGAACCAGAAGGAGAAGCAGAAAGAGAAGCAGGAGAAGCAGGAGAAGCAGAAGCAGAAGAAACAGGCGAAGCCAAAGAAGCAGAATCATAATCTGAAGCAGAAGGAGAAACAGAAGAAGCACAATCTGAAGCAGAAGCAGAAGAAACAGTAATAGTAGAATAAGCAGAAGCAGAAGCAGCAGGAGAAGCAGAAGAAGAAGACGGAGAAGGCGAGATAGAAGGATTAGGAGTAGGAGAAGCAAAAGGATAAGCAGAATCAGAAAGAGACGCAGAAGGAAAAGCAGCACGAGAAGTAGGAGAAGCAGGAGAAGCAGGAGAAACAGAAGACGCAGAAGCAGAATGAGAAGCAGAAGGAGAAATTGAAGCAGAAGCAGAAGGAGAAGCAGAAGAAGGAGAAGGAGAAGCAGAAAGAGAAGCAGAACGAGAAGCAGGAGAAGCAGAAGCAGGAGAAGCAGAAGCAGAAGAAACAGAAGGAGAAGAAGCAGAAGGAGAAACAGAAACAGAAGGAAAAGCAGAAAGAGAAGCAGGAGAAGCAGAAGAAGCAGCAGCAGGAGAAGCAGAAACAGAAGAAGCTGAAGAAGCAGAAGCAGAACCTGAAGCATAAGGAGATACAGGAGAAGCAGAAGAAGCAGAATCTGGAGAAGCACAAGGAGAAGCTGAAGCAAAAGAGAAGCAAAAGCAGAAGGAGAAGCAGAAGAAACAGAAGAAGCAGAGGCAGTAGCAGAAGAAGCAGAAGATGCAGAAGCAGAAGGAGAAGCAGAAGTAAAAGCAGAAGAACGAGAAGGAGAAGGAGAAACAGAAGGAGAAGCAGAAAGAGAAGCAGAAGAAGAAGCAGTAGAAGGAAAAGCAGCAGGAGAGGCAGAAAGAGCAGCAGAAGGAGAAGCAGGAGATGCAGAAACAAGAGAAGCAGAAGCAGAAGAAACAGGAGAAGGACAAGAAGCAGAAGCAGAAGGAGAAGCAGAAACAGAAGGAGAAGCAGAAACCGAAGGAGAAGCAGAAAGAGAAGGAGGGGAAGCAGAAGAAGCAGAAGCAGGAGAAGCAGAAGCATAAGAATCCGAAGAAGCAGAAGCAGAACCTGAAGCAGAATGAGAAGCAGGAGAAGCAGAAGAAGCAGAATCTGGAGAAGCAGAATGAGAAGCTGAAGGAGAAGCAGAAGCGGAAAGAGAATCAAAAGCAGCAGGAGAAGCAGAAGAAACAGAAGAAGCAGAAGCAGTAGCAGCTGCAGCAGAATCAGAAGGAAAAGCAGAAGGAAAAGCAGAAGAAAGAGAAGGAGAAGGAAAAACAGAAGCAGAAGCAGAAGGAGAATCATAAAGAGAAGCAGAAGAAGCAGAAGGAGAAGCAAAAGCAGAAGAAGCAGCAGAAGGAGAAGAAGAAGCAGAAGAAGATGCAGAAGGAAAAGATGGAGAAGCAGAAGAAGCAGAGGCAGAAGAAGAAGTAGAAGTAGGAGAAGGAGAAGTAAGAGCCGCAGAAGCAATAGGAGAAGCAGAAGGAGAAGCAGAAGCAGAATGAGAAGCAGAAAGAGAAGCAGTAGAAGCAGAAGAAGCAGGAAAACAGAAGCAGAAGAAAGAGAAGAAGAAGAAGAAGAAGAAGAAGAAGAAGAAGAAGAAGAAGAAGAAGAAGAAGAAGAAGAAGAAGAAGAAGAAGAAGAAGAAGAAGAAGAAGAAGAAGAAGAAGAAGGAGGAGGAGGAGGAGAAGGAGAAGAAGAAGGAGAAGAAGGAGAAGCATAAGGAGAAGCAGTAGAAGCAGAAGAAGCAGAAGCAGGAGAAGCAGAAGAAAAAGAATAAGCATAAGAAGCAGAATCAGAGGGAGTAGGAGAAGACGGAGAAGGAGCAGCAAAAGGAGAAGCAGAAGGAGAAGAAGTTGCAGAAGGAGAAGCAGGAGAAGCAGAAGAAGCAGAAGCAGAAGGAGAAGCAGAAGTAGGAGAAGGAGAAAGAGAAGGAGAAGGAAGGGCAGCAGAAGCAATAGGAGAAGCAGAAGGAGAAGCAGAACAGAATGAGAAGCAGAAAGAGAAGCAGTAGAAGCAGAAGAAGCAGGAAAAGCAGAAGCTGACGAAAGAGAAGAAGATGAAGAAGAAGAAGAAGACGACGAAGAAGAAGAAGAAGAAGCAGCATAAGGAGAAGCGTAAGGAGAAGCAGTAGAAGCAGAAGAAGCAGAATCAGGAGAAGCAGAAGCGGAAGAAAAAGAATAAGCATAAGAAGCAGAAGAAGAAGCAGAGGGAGAAGCAGAAGAAGGAAAAGGAGCAGCAGAAGGAGAAGCAGAAGCATAAAGAGAAGCAGAAACAAAAGGAGAACAAGAAGGAGAAGCAGGAGAATCAGAAGAAGCAGAAGTAGAAGCAGAAAGAGGAGAAGAAGGAGAAGCAGAAGTAGAATCAGAAGAAACAGAAGAAGAAGAAGCAGAAGAAATAGAAACAAAAGAAACAGAAGAAGGAGAAGAGCAGAAGCAGAAGCAGAAGGAGAAGCAGAAAGAGAAGCAAGAGAAGTAGAAGAAGCAGAAGCAGAAGAAACAGGAGAAGCCGAAGAAGCAGAAGCAGAATCTGAAGCAGGAGAAACAGAAGAAGCAAAATGTGAAGAAGAAGCAGAAGAAACAGAAATAGTACAATAAGCAGAAGCAGAAGCAGAAGGAAAAGCAGAAGAAGAAGAAGGAGAAGGCGAAAGAGAAAGATTAGGAGTAGGAGAAGCAAAAGGATAAGCAGAAGCAGAAAGAGACGCAGAAGGAGAAGCAGCACGAGAAGTAGGAGAAGCAGGAGAAGCAGAAGAAGCAGAAGCAGGAGAAGAAGAAGGAGAACCAGAAGGAGAAGCAGAAGGAGAAGCAAAAGGAACAGAAGAAGCAGAGGCAGTAGCAGAAGAAGCAGAAGATGCAGAAGCAGAAGGAGAACCACAAGGAAAAGCAGAAGAACGAGAAGGAGAAGGAGAAAAAGAATGAGAAGCAGAAAGAGAAGCAGAAGAAGGAGCAGGAGACGGAAAAGCAGCAGGAGAAGCAGAAAGAGCAGCAGAAGGAGAAGCAGGAGATACAGAAACAGGAGAAGCAGAAGTAGAAGAATCAGGAGAAGGACAAGAAGCAGAAGCAGAAGGAGAAGCAGAAACAGAAGGAGAAGCAGAAAGAGAAGGAGGGGAAGCAGAAGAAGCAGAAGCAGGAGAAGCAGAAGCATAAGAATCCGAAGAAGCAGAAGCAGAACCTGAAGCAGAAGGAGAAGCAGGAGAAGCAGAAGAAGCAGAACCTGGAGAAGCAGAATGACAAGCTGAAGGAGAAGCAGAAGCAGAAAGAGAATCAAAAGCAGAAGGAGAAGCAGAAGAAACAGAAGAAGTAGAAGCAGTAGCAGTTGTAGCTGAAGCAGAAGGAGAAGCCGAAGGAAAAGCAGAAGAACAAGAA
>NW_012291553.1:0-7631 GCF_000151885.1 Dipodomys ordii | reverse complement strand
ACACAGCTGGGACAAAGAAGGACACAGCGGGGGACAGAGCGAGGACACAGCGGGACACAGCGGTGATACAGCGGGACACAGCTGTGGACACTGGGGGACACAGCGGGACACAGAGGGACACAGCAAGGACACAGCGGGGGACAGTGGGGGACACAGCGGGACACAGCAAGGCACAACGGGGTCACAGCAGTGGACACAGCGGGACACAGCGGGGGACACAGTGGGACACAGCGGGGGACACAGGGGACACAGCGGGGACACAGCGTGGGACACAGAGGGACACAGCGGAGACACATCGGGGACACAGCTGGACCCAGCAGGACACAGCGGGGGACACAGCGGGACACAGCGGGACACAGCGGGGGACACTGCAGGGACACATTGGGACACAGTAGGACACAGCGTGGGACAAAGCAGGAGACAGCGGACGACACAGCGAGGACACAGCTGGACACAGCGGGGACACAGAGGGGACTCAGCAGGGGACATAGAGGGAAAAAAGCGGGACACCACGGGACACAGTAGGACACAGCGGGACACAGCGGGGACACTGCGGGACACAGCCGGGGGACACAGCGGTGGACAGCGGGGGACAGAGAAGGGACACAGCGGGACACAGAGGGGACACAGCTGGACACAGAAGGGTACAGAAGGGTACACAGCGGGACACAGCGGACACACAGCGGGGACAGAGCTGGACACAGAGGGACACAGAAGGGACAGAGCGTGACACAGCTGGACACTGAGGGAGACAGAGCGAGGACACAGCCGGACACAGCGAAACACAGCGTGACACAGTGGGGACACAGCAGGGGACACAGCGGGACACATCGGGGGACACAGCGGGACACAGCGGGACACAGCGGGGACAAAGCGGGACACAGCGGGGGACACAGCGAGGACACAGCGGGACACAGCGGTGACAAAGCGGGACACAGCGGGGGACACAGCGAGGACACAGCGGGACACAGCGGTGACAAAGCGGGACACAGCGGGGGACACAGTGGGACACAGCAGGACACAGCGTCGATAGAGCGGGGACAGAGCGGGACACAGCGGTGACACAGCGGGACTCAGCGGGGGACACTGCGGGACCCAGCGGGACCCAGCGGGGACACATCAAGGAAACAGCAGGGGACACAGTGGGACACAGCGGGGGACACAGCGAGGGACACAGCGGGGGACACAGCGGGACACAGTGGGAAACACGGAGAGGACACAGCAGGACCCAGCGGGACACAGCTTCGATACAGCGGGGACACAGCTGGACACAGCGGGGTCACTACGGGACACAGTGGGGGACAAAGCGGGACACAGCGGGACACAGCGGGGACGCAGAGGGACACAGCGGGACACGGCGGGGGACACAGCAGGAAACAGAGGGGGACACAGTAGGGGAAACAGCTGGACACAGCGGGGAACACAGCGAGGACACAGTGGGACCCAGTGGGACACAGCGTCGATACAGCGGAGACACAGCATTACACAGCATGGTACAAAGCTGTGGACACAACGGGACACAGTTGGGGCACAGCGGGACACAGCGGGACGCAGTGGGACACAGCGGGGACAAAGCGTGAGACACAGCAGGGGACAGAGCTGGAATACAGCGGGGACACAGCGGGGACACAGCGGGACACAGCGAGGACACAGCGGGACAGAGCGGGACACTGCAGGGCACAGCGGGGGACACAGCGGGACACAGCAGGGGACACAGCGAGGACACAGCGGAACACACAGTGGGACACAGCGGGACACAGCCGGACACAGCGGGACACAGCGGGACACAGCCGGGACCCAGCAGTGGACACAGCGGGACACAGCGGGGGACACAGCGGAACACAGCGGGGGACACATGGAGGACTCAGCGGGACAAAGCAGGGACACAGCGGCGACTCACCGGGGGACACAGCGGGGGACAAAGCGGGACACCACAGAACACAGTGGGAAACAGCGGGACACAGCGGGGAAACTGCGGGGACACAGGGGGACAAAGCGTGGGACACATAGGGACACAGCGGGGGAGACAGCGGGACACAGTGGGACACAGCGGGACACAGCGGGGGACACAGCGGGGGACAAAGAGGCAGACACAACGGGACAGAGCGGGACACAGGGGGGACACAGCGGGACCAAGCGGGACACAGCGTCGATACAGCGGGGACACAGCGGGACACAGCGGGGGACACAGCGAGGACACAGCAGAAAACAGCGTGGGAAACAGGGAGGACACATTGGGACACAGCGGGGACACAGCGGGACCCAGCGCGGGACACAGCGAGGACACATTGGGACACAGCAGGGATACAGCGGGACTCAGTGGGGGACACAACAGTACACAGCGGGACACAGCGGGACACAGCGGGGGACACAGAGGGGTAAACAGCAGGACACAGCGGGGAACACAGCGAGGACACAGCAGGACCAAGTGGGATACAACGTCGATACAGCGGGGACACAGCGGGACACAGCGGGGTACACACCTGGGGACACAACGGGACACAGCGGGAGACACAGCGAGCACACAGCAGAACACAGCGTGGGAAACAGCAAGAACACAGCGGGACACAGCGAGACACAGGGGGACACAGTAGGGACACAGCAGTAGACACAGCGGGACACAGCGGGGGACACAGAGGGACACAGCGGGGAACACAGCGAGGACACAGCACGGACACAGCCGAGACAATGCGGGAACATAGTGGGACACAGCGGGGCACACAGCGGGACACAGCGGGACACAGCTTGAGACACAGCGGGAACACAGCAGACACAGCGGGGGACACAGCGAGGACACAGCGGGACACAGCGGGACATAGCGTGGACAAAGCGGGAGACAGCAGGGGACACAGTGAGGACACAGCGGGACACAGCGGCGACACTTAGAGGACCCAGCGGGGGACACAGTGGGAGACAGAGCGGGACACAGCGGGACCCAGCAGGGACAAAGCTTGGGACAAAGCGGGAGACAGCAGGGGACACAGCGAGGACACAGCGGGACACAGTGGCGACACATAGAGGACTCCGCGGGGGACACAGTGGGGGGCAGAGAGGAACACAGCGGGACCCAGCGGGGACAAAGCGTGAGACACAGCGGTGGACAGAGCAGGAGACAGAGGCGGACACAGCGAGGACACAGCGGGACACAGCGGGGACACAGGTGGCTGAGGGGGGGCCACAGCGGGGGACAAAGCGGGAAACCACGGAACACAGCGTGAAACAGCGGTGAACCTGCGGGGACACAGCGGGACACAGCGGGGACACAGCGGGGACACAGCGGGACCCAGCAGGACACAGCGGGACACAGCAGGACACAGTGGGGGACACAGCAGGACACAGCGGGGGACACAGCGGGACACAGCGGGGACACAGAGGGGACTCAGCAGGGGACATAGCGGGGGACAAATCGGGACACCACAGGACACAGTGGGACACAGCGGGACACAGCGGGGACACTGCAGGGACACAATGGGACACAGCGAGGACACAGCGGGACACAGTGGGGGACACAGTGGGACACAGCAAGGCACAACGGGGTCACAGCAGTGGACACAGCGGGACACAGCGGGGGACACAGCCAGACACAGCAGGGGACACAGCGGGACACAGTGGGGGACACAGCAGGGGACACATTGGGACACAGTGCGGGACACAGAGGGACACAGCGGGGACACAGCTTGACACAGTGGGGTACAGAGCCGGACACAGCAAGGCACAACGGGGTCACAGCAGTGGACACAGCCGGACAAAGCGGGGCACAGAGCAGGACAGAGCGGGGATACAGCAGGTGCCACAGAGGGACACAGCGGGACACAGCGGGACACAGCGGGGGACACAGCGAGGACACATTGGGACACAGCGGGTACACAGCGGGACTCAGCGGGGGACACAGCAGGACACAGCGGGACCCAGTGGGACACAGTGGGGCACAGCAGGGACACAGCGAGTGACACAGCAGGGGACACAGCGGGACACCGCAGGGGACACAGGGAGGATACAGCGGGACACAGCAGGGGACACAGCGGAACCCAGCGAGGGACACAGCGGGGGACACAGGGGGACACAGCGGGGTACACAAAGAGGACCCAGCGGGACCCAGCGGGACATAGCTTCGATACAGCGGGGACACAGCGGGACACAGCGGGGTACACAGCTGGGGACACAACGGGACATAGTGGGGGACATAGCGGGATACAGCGGGACACAGCGGGACACAGCGGGGCACAGTTGGGACAAGGTGGGCGACACAGCGGGGAACAGAGCAGGACACAGCAGGGGACATATAGAGGACACAGCAGGACACAGCGGGAACACAGTTGGGACACAGCAGGGGACACTGAGGGGCACAAACCGGACAACACGGAACACAGCGGGACACAGTGGGATAAAGCGGGACACTGCGTGGATACAGCGGGACACAGCGGGGGACACAGCAGGACACAGCGGGACACAGAGGGGGACAAGGCGGGACATAGCGGGGGACAGAGCGGGGGACACAGCGAGACACAACGGGTACAAAGCGAGACACAGCAGATTACACAGTGGAACACAGCGGGCACACAGCCGGGATACAACGGGACACAGTGGGGAAAGAGCGGGACAAAGCGTGACACAGCGGGAAACAGCGGGGTACACAGCGGGACACACGGGGGACACAGCAAGGACACAGAGGGACACAGTGACGACACAGCGGGACACAGCGGGGGAAACAGCGGGACACAATGTGGACACAGCAGTGGACACAGCGGGACACAGCGGGGGACAGAGGGGGACACAGCGGGGGACACAGCGAAGACACATTGGGACACAGCGGGGACACAGCGGGACTCAGCGGGGGACACTGCAGTACACAGAGGGACACAGCGGGACACAGAGGGGGACACAGTGGGACAGAGCAGGGGACACAGCAGGGGACACAGAGGAACTCAGCAGGACACAGCGGGGGACACAGGGGGGACACAGCGGGACACAGGGGGGTACACAGCTGGGTACACAACGGGACACAGCGGGGGACACAGCGAGGACACAGCAGAACACAGCGTGGGAAACAGCGAGGACACAGCGGGACACAGCGAGACACAGCGGGATACAGTGGGGACACAGCAGTAGACACAGCCGGACACAGCGAGGACACAGCGGGGACCCAGCGGGGACACAGCGGCACACAGCAGGACACAGCGGGGACACAGCGGGACACAACGGCACCCAGCAGGACACAGCGGGGCACATAGCGGGACACAGCGGGACACAGCTTGGGACACAGCGGGACACAGCGGGACACATCGTGGGACAAAGCGGGAGATAGCAGGGGACACAGCGAGGACACAGCGGGGACACAGCGGGGACACAGCGGCACCCAGCAGGACACAGCGGGGCACACAGCGGGACACAGCGGCACCCAGCAGGACACAGCGGGGCACACAGCGGGACACAGCGCGACACAGCTTGGGACACAGCGGGAACACAGCAGGACACAGCTGGGGACACAGCGAGGACACAGCAGGACACAGCGGGACACATCGTGGGACAAAGCGGGAGATAGCAGGGGACACAGCGAGGACACAGCGGGACACTGTGGCGACACATAGAGGACTCAGCGGGGGACACAGTGGGGGACAGAGCGGGGACAAAGCGTGAGACACAGCGGTGGACAGAGCGGGAGACAGAGGCGGACACAGCGAGGACACAGCGGGACACAGCGGGGACACAGAGGTGGCTCAGGGGGGCCACAGCGGGGGAAAGCAGAACACCACGGAACACAGCGGGACACAGCGTGAAACAGCGGTGAACCTGCGGGGACACAGCGGGACACAGTGGGGGACACAGCGGGACACAGCGGGGACACTGCGGGGACACTGCGGGACCCAGCAGGACACAGCGGTACACATCAGGACACAGCGTGGGACACAGCGGGACACAGCGGGGGATACAGCGGGACACAGCGGGGACACAGAGGGGACTCAGCTGGGGACATAGCGGGGGACAAATCGGGACACCACAGGACACAGCGGGACACAGCGGGACACAGCCGGACACTGCGGGGACACAGCGGGACAAAGCGGGGGACCCAGCAGGACCCAGCAGGACACAGCAGGACCTAGCGGGGAAACAGCGGGAACACAGTGGGACACAGCGAGGACACAGCGGGACACAGCGGGACACTGCAGGGCACAGCGGGGGACACAGCGGGACACAGCGGGGGACACAGGGAGGACACAGCGGAACACAGCATGGGACAAAGCGAGGACACAGCGGAACACAGCGTGAAACAGCGAGACACAGCGGACCCAGCGGGGACCCAGCAGTGGACACAGCGGGACACAGCGGGGGACACAGCGGGGGACACGGGGACACAGCGGGGGACACAGCGGGACACAGCGGGGAACACAGCGAGGACACAGCGGGGGACACAGCGGGACACAGCGTCGATTCAGCGGTCACACAGCGTTACACAGCGTGGTACACAGCTGTGGACACAACGGGACACAGTGGGGGCACAGCGGGGAAAAAGCGTGAGACACAGCAGGGGACAGAGCTGGAGACAGCAGGGGACACAGCAAGGACACAGCAGGACACAGCGTTGACACAGCGGGGTCTCAGCGGGGGACACAGCGGGAGACAAAGAGTGACACCACGGAACACAGCGGGACACAGCAGGAAACAGCAGTGATACTGCGTGGACACAGTAGTACACAGCGGGGGACACAGCGGGACACAGAGGGGGACAGAGCGGGACACAGTGGGGGACAGAGCGTGGGACACAGCGAGACACAGCGGGGACAAAGCTGGTCACAGCGGGGTACACAGAGGTACACAGCGGGGACGCAGTGGGGAAACAGCGTGACACAGCAGGACACAGCGGGACACAGCGGGGGACACAGCAAGGACACAGCGGCACACAGCATGGGACACAGCAAGGACACAGTGGGACACAGGGGGGGACACAGCGGGACATAGCGGGGGACACAGCGGGGGACACAGCGGGACACATCGGGACACCGCGGGGGACACAGGGAGGACACAGCAGGACACAGCGGGGGACAGAGCGAGGACACATTTGGACACATTCGGACACAGCGTGATTCAGCGGGGGACACAGCAGTATACAGCGGGACAAAGCGGGACACAGCGGGGACACAGCAGAGACACAGCGGGGGACAGAGTGGTACACAGCGGGGGACACAGGGATGACAGACCAGGACCCAGCGGGACCCAGCGTGGATACAGCAGATACCCAGCTGGACCCAGCGGGACACAGCGGGGACACAGCAGTAGACACAGCGGGACACAGTGTTGGACAAAGGGAGGACACAGCGGGACACAGGGGGACCCAGCGTCGATACAGCATGGGACACAGCGGGACACAGTGGGGTACACAGCTGGGGACACAGCAAGGACACAGCGGGACACAGCGGGACACAGCGGGTACACTGCGGGAACATAGCAGCACACAGCGGGGTACACAGCGGGACACAGCGGGACACAGCTGGGGACACAGCTGGGGACATAGCGGGGACACAGTGGGACACAGCAGAACACAGCGGGAGTCAAAGCGGGAGACAGTGGGGGACACAGCGCGGACACAGGGGGACACATCGGCGACACAGAGGGGACTCACCGGGGGACACAGC
>NW_012291552.1:0-9104 GCF_000151885.1 Dipodomys ordii | reverse complement strand
CAGGAGCAGTAGTAGAAGCAGAAGAAGGAGAAGCAGAAGGAGAATCATAAAGAGAAACAGAAGGAGAAGCAGGAGAAGCAGAAGCAGGAGAAGCAGAATCAGAAGAAATAGAAGAAGGAGAAGAAGCAGAAGCAGAAAGAGAAGCAGAAACAGAAGGAGAAGCAGAAATAGAAGCAGAAGAAGCCGAAGAAGCAAAAGCAGAACCTAAAGCAGAAGGAGAAGCAGAAGAAGCAGAATCTGGAGAAGAAGAAGGAGAACCAGAAGGAGAAGCAGAAGCAGAAAGAGAAGTAAAAGCAGAAGGAGAAGCAGAAGGAGAAGCAGAAGAAACAGAAGAAGCAGAATCAGTAGCAGAAGAAGCTGAAGATGCAGAACCAGAAAAAGAAGCAGAAGGAATAGCAGAAGAACGAGAAGGAGAAATAGAAGGAAAAGCAGAAGGAGAAGCAGGAAAACTAGAAGAAACAGAAGCAGACGGAGAAGCAGAAGAAGGAGAAGGAGAAGCCGGAGCAGAAGAAGAAGCAGAAGGTAAAGCACAAGCAGAAGGAGATGCAGAAGGAGAAGCAGGAAATGCAGAAGACGCAGAAGCAGAAGGAGAAGAAGAAGGAGAAGAATCAGAGTCAGAAGAAGCAGAAGCAGAAATAGAAAGAGAAGCCGACGAAGAGAAGCAGATCGAGAAGCAGGAGAAGCAGAAGAAGCACAAGCGGGAGAAGCAGAAGTAGAAGAAACAGAAGAAGGAGAAGGAGCAGAAGGAGAAGCAAAAGCAGAAGGAGAAGCAGAAAGAGAAGCAGGAAAAGCAGAAGAAGCAGAAGCAGGAGAAGCAGAAGGAGAAGAAACAAGAGAAGGACAAGAAGCAGAAAGAGAAGCAGTAGAAGCAGAAGAGGCAGGAAAAGCAGAAGCAGAAGAAAGAGAAGAAGAAAAAGAAGCAGCAGCATAAGGAGAAGCATAAGGAGAAGCATAAGGAGAAGTATAAGGAGAAGCAGTAGAAGGAGAAGAATCAGAAGCAGAATGAGAAGCAGAAGGAGAAATTGAAGCAGGAGAAGGAGAAGCAAAAGGAGAAGCAGAAGAAGGAGAAGGAGAAGCAGAAAGAGAAGCAGAAAGAGAAGCACAACGAGAAGCAGGAGGAGAAGCAGAAGCAGAAGAAACATAAGAAGGAGAAGAAGCAGAAGCAGAAGGAGAAGCAGAAACAGAAGGAAAAGCAGAAATAGAAGCAGAAGCAGCAGAAGAAGCAGCAGCAGGAGAAGCAGAAGCAGAAATAGCCGAAGAAGCAGAAGCAGAACCTGAAGCATAAGGAGATACAGTAGAAGCAGAAGAAGCAGAATCTGGAGAAGCAGAAGGAGAAGCAGAAGCAGAAAGAGAAGCAAAAGCAGAAGGAGAAGCAGAAAGAGAAGCAGAAGAAACAGAAGAAGCAGATGCAGTAGCAGAAGAAGCAGAAGATGCAGAAGCAGAAGGAGAAGCAGAAGCAGTAGTAGAAGCAGAAGAAGGAGAAGCATAAAAAGAAACAGAAGGAGAAGCAGGAGAAGCAGTAGCAGGAGAAGCATAATCAGAAGAAATAGAAGAAGGAGAAGAAGCAGAAGCAGAAAGAGAAGCAGAAACAGAAGGAGAAGCAGAAAAAGAAGCAGAAGAAGCCGAAGAAGCAAAAGCAGAACCTAAAGCAGAAGGAGAAGCAGGAGAAGCAGAAGAAGCAGAATCTGGAGAAGAAGAAGGAGAACCAGAAGGAGAAGCAGAAGCAGAAAGAGAAGCAAAACCAGAAGGAGAAGCAGAAGAAACAGAAGAAGCAGAATCAGTAGCAGAAGAAGCTGAAGATGCAGAAGCAGAAAGAGAGGCAGAAGGAATAGCAGAAGAACGAGAAGGAGAAATAGAAGGAGAAGCAGAAGGAGAAGCAGGAAAAGCAGAAGAAACAGAAGCAGACGGAGAAGCAGAAGAAGGAGAAGGAGAAGCCGGAGCAGAAGAAGAAGCAGAAGGAAAAGCACAAGCAGAAGGAGATGCAGAAGGAGAAGCAGGAAATGCAGAAGACGCAGAAGCAGAAGGAGAAGAAGAAGGAGAAGAATCAGAGTCAGAAGAAGCAGAAGCAGAAATAGAAAGAGAAGCCGACGAAGAGAAGCAGAACGAGAAGCAGGAGAAGCAGAAGAAGCACAAGCGGGAGAAGCAGAACTAGAAGAAACAGAAGAAGGAGAAGGAGCAGAACTAGAAGGAGAAGCAGAAGGAGAAGCAGAAAGAGAAGCAGGAAAAGCAGAAGAAGCAGAAGCAGGAGAAGCAGAAGGAGAAGAAACAGGAGAAGGACATGAAGCAGCAGAAGGAGAAGCAGAAGCATCAGAAGCTGGAAAAGCAGAAGCAGAAGAAAGAGAAGAAGAAGAAGACGAATAAGAAGAAGAAGAAGCAGCAGCATAAGGAGAAGCATAAGAGAAGCATAAGGAGAAGTATAAGGAGAAGCAGTAGAAGGAGAAGAAGCTGAAGCAGGAGAAGCTGAAGCAGAAGAAAAAGAATAAGCAAAAGAAGCAGAAGCAGAAGCAGTGAGAGAAGCAGAAGAAGGAGAAGGAGAAGGAGCAGCAGAAGGAGAAGCAGAAGCATAAAGAGAAGCAGAAACAGAAGGAGAACAAGAAGGAGAAGCAGGAGAATCAGAAGAAGCAGAAAGAGAAGGAGAAGAAGGAGAAGCAGAAGTAGAATCAGAAGAAACAGAAGAAGAAGAAGAAGAAGAAACAGAAGCAAAAGAAACAGAAGAAGGAGAAGAGCAGAAGCAGAAGCAGAAGGAGAAGCAGAAGCAGAAGGAGAAGCAGAAAGAGAAGCAGGAGAAGCAGAAGAAGCAGGAGAAGCAGAAGCAGAAGAAACAGGAGAAGCCGAAGAAGCAGAAGCAGAATCTGAAGCAGAAGGAGAAACAGAAGAAGCACAATCTGAAGCAGAAGCAGAAGAAACAGAAATAGTAGAATAAGCAGTAGCAGAAGCACCAGGACAAGCAGAAGAACAAGAAGGAGAAGGCGAAAGAGAAGGATTAGGAGTAGCAGAAGCAAAAGGATAAGCAGAAGCAGAAAGAGACGCAGAAGGAGAAGCAGCACGAGAAGTAGGAGAAGCAGGAGAAGCAGAAGCAAGAGAAGCAGAAGAAACAGAAGACGCAGAAGCAGAAGGAGAAATTGAAGCAGAAGGAGAAAGAGAAGCAGAAGGAGAAGCAGAAGAAGGAGAAGGAGAAGCAGAAAGAGAAGCAGAAAGAGAAGCAGAAAGAGAAGCACAACGAGAAGCAGGAGAAGCAGAAGCAGGGGAAGCAGAAGCAGAAGAAACATAAGAAGGAGAAGAAGCAGAAGCAGAAGGAGAAGCAGAAACAGAAGGAAAAGCAGAAATAGAAGCAGGAGCAGCAGAAGAAGCAGCAGCAGGAGAAGCAGAAGCAGAAGAAGCCGAAGAAGCAGAAGCAGAAAGAGAAGCAAAAGCAGAAGGAGAAGCATAAGGAGAAGCAGAAGAAACAGAAGAAGCAGAGGCAGTAGCAGAAGGTGTAGAAGCAGAAGGAGAAGCAGAAGGAAAAGCAGAAGAACGAGAAAGAGAAGGAGAAGGAGAAACAGAAGGAGAAACAGAAAGAGAAGCAGATGAAGGAGCAGAGAAGGAAAAGCAGCATGAGAAGCAGAAGAGAAGCAGAATGAGAAGCAGAGATGCAGAAACAGGAGAAGCAGAGCTGAGATATCAGGAGAGATCAGAAGCAGAAGCAGAAGAGAAGCTGAAATCTGATGAGAAGCAGATGAGAAGAGGAAGCTGAGAGTCAGAAGCTAGAGAGCAGAAGCATAAGGATTGCCGAAGAAGCAGAAGCAGAAACTGAAGCAGAAGGAGAAGCAGGAGAAGCAGAAGAATCAGAATCTGGAGAAGCAGAATGAGAAACAGAAGGAGAAACAGAAGCAGAAAGAGAATCAAAAGCAGAAGGAGAAGCAGAAGAAACAGAAGTAGAAGCAGTAGCAGTTGTAGCAGAAGCAGAAGGAAAAGCAGAAGAACAAGAAGGAGAAGGAGAAACAGAAGGAGAAGCAGAAGGAGAAGCAGAAAGAGAAGCAGGTAAAGCAGAAGAAGAAGAAGCAGAAGGAGAATCAGAAGGAGAAGCAGAAGAAGGAGAAGGAGAAGCAGAAGCAGAAGAAGATGCAGATGGAGAAGCAGAAGAAGCAGAAGCAGAAGGAGAAGCAGGAAAACAGAAGAAGCAGAAGCAAAAGGAGAAGCAAAAGAAGGAGAAGGAGAAGCGAGGCAGAAGAAGAAGCTAAGGACAAGCCAAGCGAAGGAGATGCAGAAGGAGAAGCAGGAGAAGCAGAAGAAGCAGAAGCTGAAGGAGAAACAGAAGTAGGAGAAGGAGAAGGAGGAGAAGCATAAGCAGAAGTAGAAGCAGAATGAGAAGCAGAAAGAGAAGCAGGAGGAGGACAAGAAGCAGAAGCAGGAGAAGCCGAAAGAGAAGAAGCAGAAACAGAAGCAGAAGGAGAAGCAGAAGCAGAAGGAGAAGCAAAAAGAGAAGCAGAAGGAGAAGTAGAAAAAGCAGCAGAAGAAGTAGAAAAACAAGCAGGAGAAGCAGAAGCAGAAAGAGAAGTAGAAGCAGAAGAAGCAGAAGAAGAAGCAGTAGAAGCATAAGAATCAGAAGCAGGAGAAGCAGAACCAGAAGAAAAAGAAGAAGCATAAGAAGCAGAAGCAGAGGGAGAAACAGAAGAAGGAGAAGGAGCAGCAGAAGATGAAGTAGAAGGAGATGCAGAAGCAGAAAGAGAAGCAGAAATAGAAGAAGAAGAAGGAGAAGTTGGAGAATCAGAAGAAGCAGAAGCAGAAAGAGAAGCAGAAAAAGGAGAAGGAGAAGCAGAAGGAGAAGGACAAGCAGGAGAAGCAGAAGAAGCAGAAGCGGGAGAAGCAGAAGAAGAAGAAGAAACAGAAGAAGGAGAAGGAGCAGAAGGAGAAGCAGAAGCAGAAGGAGAAGCAGAAAGAGAAGCAGAAGAAGCAGAAGAAGCAGTAGCAGGTGAAGCAGAAGCAGAAGAAACAGAAGAAGCCGAAGAATCAGAAGGAGAACCTGAAGCGGAAAGACAAGCAGAAGCAGCAGAAGCTGGAAAAGCAGAAGCAGAAGAAACCGAACAAGCAGAAAAAGCAGAAGCAGAACGAGAAGCAGAAGAAGAAGGAGAAAGAGAAGGATTAGGAGTAGGAGGAGCAGAAGCAGAATAAGAAGCAGAAAGAGAAGCAGAAGGAGAAGCAGAAGGAGAAACAGAAGAAGCAGAAGCAGGAGAAGAAGAAGCAGAAGAAGAATGGAAGCACAAGAAGGAGAAATTGAAGGAGAAGGAGAATGAGACGGAGAAGCAGAAGAAGAAGTAGGAGAAGCAGAAGAAGAAGAACCAGGAGAAGCAGAAACAGAAGAAACAGAAGGAGAAGAGCAGAAGCAATAGGAGAAGCAGAAAGAGAAGCAGAAGCAGAATGAGAAGCAGAAAGAGAAGCAGTAGAAACAGAAGAAGCAGGAAAAGCAGGAGCAGAAGAAAGAGAAGAAGACGAAGAAGAAGAAGAAGAAGCATAAGGAGAAGCATAAGGAGAAGCATAAGGAGAAGTATAAGGAGAAGCAGTAGAAGCAGAAGAAGCAGAAGCAGGAGAAGCAGAAGAAAAAGAATAAGCAAAAGAAGCAGAAGCAGAAGCAGTGGGAGAAGCAGAAGAAGGCAGAAGGAGAAGGAGCAGCAGAAGGAGATGCAGAAGCACAAAGAGAAGCAGAAACAGAAGGAGAACAAGAAGGAGAAGCAGGAGAATCAGAAGAAGCAGAAAGAGGAGAAGAAGGAGAAGCAGAAGTAGAATCAGAAAAAAAACAGAAGAAGAATAAGAAGAAACAGAAGCAAAAGAAACAGAAGAAGGAGAAGAGCAGAAGCAGAAGCAGAAGGAGAAGCAGAAGCAGAAGGAGAAGCAGAAAGAGAAGCAGGAGAAGCAGAAGAAGCAGGAGAAGCAGAAGCAGAAGAAACAGGAGAAGCCGAAGAAGCAGAAGCAGATTTTGAAGCAGAAGGAGAAACAGAAGAAGCACAATCTGAAGCAGAAGCAGAAGAAACAGAAATAGTAGAATAAGCAGAAGCAGAAGCACCAGGACAAGCAGAAGAACAAGAAGGAGAAGGCGAAAGAGAAGGATTAGGAGTAGGAGAAGCAAAAGGATAAGCTGAAGCAGAAAGAGACGCAGAAGGAAAAGCAGCAGGAGAAGTAGGAGAAGCAGGAGAAGCAGAAGCAAGAGAAGCAGAAGAAACAGAAGACGCAAAAGCAGAATGAGAAGCAGAAGGAGAAATTGAAGCAGTAGGAGAAGCAGAAGCAGAAGGAGAAGCAGAAGAAGGAGAAGTAGAAGCAGAAAGAGAAGCAGAACGAGAAGCAGGAGAAGCAGAAACAGAAGAAACAGAAGAAGGAGAAGAAGCAGAAGCAGAAGGAGAAGCAGAAACAGAAGGAAAAGCAGAAAGAGAAGCAGGAGAAGCAGAAGAAGCAGCAGAAGGAGAAGCAGAAGCAGAAGAAGCCGAAGAAGCAGAAGCAGAACCTGAAGCAGAAGGAGAAGCAGAAGAAGCAGAATGTGGAGAAGCAGAAGGAGAAGCAGAAGCAGAAAGAGAAGCAAAAGCAGAAGGAGAAGCAGAAGGAGAAGCAGCAGAAACAGAAGAAGCAGAGGCAGTAGCAGAAGAAGCAGAAGATGCAGAAGCAGAAGGAGAAGCAGAAGGAAAAGCAGAAGAACGAGAAGGTGAGGGAGAAGGAGAAACAGAAAGAGAATCAGAAAGAGAAGCAGAAGAAGGAGCAGGAGAAGGAAAAGCAGCAGGAGAAGCAGAAAGAGCAGCAGAAGGAGGAGCAGGAGATGCAGAAACAGGAGAAGCATAAGCAAAACAAAGAGGAGAAGGACAAGAAGCAGAAGCAGAAGGAGAAGCAGAAACAGAAGGAGAAGCAGAAAGAGAAGGAGGGGAAGCAGAAGAAGCAATAGCAGGAGAACCAGAAGCATAAGAATCCGAAGAAGCAGAAGGAGAACCTCAGGCAGAAGGAGAAGCAGGAGAAGCAGAAGAAGGAGAAGCAGAAGGAGAAGCAGAAGCAGAAAGAAGCAGAAAGAGAATCAAAATCAGAAGGAGAAGCAGAAGAAACAGAAGAAGTAGAAGCAGTAGCAGGTGTAGCAGAAGCAGAACGAGAAGCAGAAGGAAAAGCAGAAGAACAAGAAGGAGAAGGAGAAACAGAAGGAGAAGCAGAAGGAGAAGCAGAAAGCGAAGCAGGTAAAGCAGAAGAAGAAGAAGGAGAAGGAGAATAAGAAGGAGAAGCAGAAGAAGGAGAAGGAGAAGCAGAAGCAGAAGAAGATGCAAAAGGAAAAGCAGAAGAAGCAGAAGGAGAAGCAGGAAAAGCAGAAGAAGCAGAAGCAAAAGGAGAAGCAAAAGAAGGAGAAGGAGAAGCAGAGGCAGAAGAAGAAGCATAAGGACAAGCACAAGCAGAAGGAGATGCAGAAGGAGAAGCAGAAGATGAAGGAGAAGTAGAAGTAGGAGAAGGAGAAGGAGGAGAAGCAGAAGCAGAAGGAGAAGCAGAAGCGGAATGAGAAGCAGAAAGAGAAGCAGGAGAAGCACAAGAAGCAGAAGCAGGAGAAGCCGAAAGAGAAGAAGAAGAAGAAGCAGAAGCAGAATCAGAAGTAGAAGCAGAAGCAGAAGGAGAAGCAGCAGAAGAAGTTGAATCAGAAATTCAGGCAGGAGAAACAGAAGAAGCAGAAGCAGAAGCAGAAGGCGAAGCAAAAAGAGAAGGAGAAGTAGAAGTAGAAGAAGCAGCAGAATGAGAAACAGCAGAAGAAGCAGAAAAACAAGCAGGAGAAAGCAGAAGCACAAAAGAGAAGTAGAAGCAGAAGAAGCAGAAGCAGAAGAAGAAAGCAGTAGAAGCATAAGAAGCAGAAGCAGGAGAAGCAGAAGCAGAAGATAAAGAAGAAGCATAAGAAGCAGAAGCAGAGGGAGAAACAGAAGAAGGAGAAAGAGCAGCAGAAGGTGAAGCAGATGGAGATGCAGAAGCAGAAAGAGAAGCAGAAACAGAAGGAGAAGAAGAAGGAAAAGTTGGAGAATGAGAAGAAGCAGAAGCAGAAGCAGAAAGAGAAGGAGAAGAAGGAGAAGGAGGAGCAGAAGGAGAAGGACAAGCAAGAGAAGCAGAAGAAGCAGAAGCGGAAGAAGCAGAAGAAGAAGAAACAAAAGAAAGAGAAGGAGCAGAAGGAGAAGCCGAAGCAGAAGGAGAAGCAGAAAGAGAAGCAGAAGAAGCAGTAGCAGGAGAAGCAGAAGCAGAAAGAGAAGCAGGAAAAGCAGAAGAAGCAGAAGCAGGAGAAGCAGAAGCAGAAGAAACAGGAGAAGGACAAGAAGCAGAAACAGAAGGAGAAGCAGAAACAGAAGGAGAAGCAGAAAGAGGAGGGGAAGCAGAAGAAGCAGAAGCAGGAGAGGCAGAAGCATAAGAATCCGAAGAAGCAGAAGCAGAACCTGAAGCAAAAGCGGAAGCAGGAGAAGCAGAAGAAGCAGAATCTGGAGAACCTGAATGAGAAGCTGAAGGAAAAGCAGAAGCTGAAAGAGAATCAAAAGCAGAAGGAGACGCAGAATTAAGAAACAGAAGAAGCAGTAGCAGTTGCAGCAGAAGGAGAAGCAGAAAGAAAAGCAGAAGAACGAGAAGGAGAAGGAGAAACAGAAGGAGAAGCAGAAGGCGAATCAGAAGGAGAAGCGGAAGAAGCAGAAGGAGAAGCAGAAGAAGCAGAAGGAGAAGCAGAAGGAGAAACAGAAGCAGAAGAAGCAGCAGAAGGAGAAGCAGAAGCAGAAGAAGATGCAGAAGGAGAAGCAGGAGAAGCAGAAGAAGCAGAAGCATAAGGAGAAGTAGAAGTAGGAGAAGGAAGAGCCGCAGAAGAAATAGGAGAAGCAGAAGGAGAAGCAGAAGCAGAATGAGAAGCAGAAAGAGAAGGAGTAGAAGCAGATGAATCAGGAAAAGAATGTGCATAAGAAAGAGATGAAGATGATGACGAAGAATATGATTACCACTTTTTCATGATTTTATGATGATGATGATTATTATTATATCTTCTCGATCTCTACTTTCTTTTTTTTTAGTTTTTCTTCTCTTTTTGTCTGTTCCTTCTATATCTTTTTTTTATCTTTCTTTTTTTGTTGTGTTTTTCTTTTTTTTTTTTG